>NC_057395.1:49094802-49171334 GCF_019320065.1 Cervus canadensis | reverse complement strand
GACCTATACATAGAAAACTATAAAACACTGATGAAAGAAATCAAAGAGGACACAAACAGATGGAGAAACATACCGTGTTCATGGATTGGAAGAATCAATATTGTCAAAATGGCTATTCTACCCAAAGCAATCTATAGATTCAATGCAATCCCTATCAAGCTACCAACGGTATTTTTCACAGAACTAGACCAAAGAATTTCACAATTTGTATGGAAATACAAAAAACCTCGAATAGCCAAAGTAATCTTGAAAAAGGTTAGAGCTTTTCATAGGAAAGTTCTCTATCTTTTTTTTTTCTCTCTCTCTGGCTATCCCACAGTTTGCATTGCTATCTCACGTTAGCTCCCTTAGATTGTCCTCAGGGCATTCAGGCCCATCCTTGCCCTAAGCATGCAACCTACCCCTCCCTGTTCAGCCCCCGCTCGCTGGTGGTGGACACAAGCATCTGGGCTACTTCTCCACTAGGAGTTGTGGTTATATGCATATTCTGTGGGTTGTTTTTTTTTCCTCCCAGTTATGTTGCCCTCTGAGATTCCAAAACTCCCCACAGACCTGCCAGTGAGAGGGTTTCCTGGTGTTTGGAAACTTCTCCTCCTTCATGACTGTCTCCCCAGGATGGGTCTCCATCCCTAAATCTTTCATCTTTTTGTCTTAAATATTTTGTCCTACCTCCTTTTGAAGAGAATGGGCTCCCTTTCTGGGTGCCTGGTGTCCTCCACCAGCATTCAGAAGTCGTTTTGTGGGAGTTGCTCAGCATTCAAATGATCTTTTGATTAATTTGTGGGGGAGAAAGTGGTCTCCCCATCTTATTTCTCTGCCATCTTAGGACCGCCCTTGGTATTCCCATCTCTTGAAGAATTTTACACAGTTTGATGTGATCCACATAGTCAAAGGCTTTGGCATAGTCAATAAAGCAGCAGTAGATGTTTTCCTGGAACTCTCTTGCTTTTTTGATGAAAGCTTATGAAATAATTTTTAAAATATCTAAGTTGTAGATATCTGTGTTTTGTCCCTTCTCAAAATTTCCTTTTGTTATATCACTTACTTTCTGAATTTTTCTAACTTTTTTCAAGTTGTTTTTTTTTTTTTTTAATGTGGACCATTTTTAAAGTCTTTATTGAATTTGCTACAATATTTGCTTCTATTTTATGTGGGGTTTTTTTGGCCATGAAGCATGTGGGATCTTAGCTCCTCGACCAGGAATGGAACCTGCACCCCCTGAATTAGAAGGTGAAGTCTTAAACAACGGACCACCGGGGAAGTCCCAATCTTTCTAACTTTGATTTATGCTTTTATTGTTTTTATCTGTTCATTAACTTATTTTAACTTGTTTAAAATGCAAGGGTTATAGTCTTTATCTTCTTTATGAGCATGTCTTTCTTGTATGCCTTTGTTGCTTGTAAAAGTGTTATTCTGCTCCATATTCTATTTTCTTTATAGTAACTTTGCATAGGAGTCAAATTCAATCTATTCCTTAAATCACCCTTAATCAAGGATGATTAAGTTGTCTATACGTTTAGGAAAAGTTGGGCCTGATATTTGTCACATCACAACTCTCAAGCTCCCTCTTCTGTTGTTTTTGGGACATGATCTTAAACATGATCTCAGAGATGCCACTGACTCATTCCCCCCACTTTTCTCTAGAGTTTATCTTTTTTTGCCCCCATTGTCCTTATTCTGTTCAATTTGGATTCTATTTTCAGTGTTTTTTCTCAGTACAAACTTTCCCTCACAGAGATAGTCTGAAGAAAGTGTTAATCCTAAGAATCTGTCTTGCAGAGAGTTGAGAAGTGGGCCCAAGATGGTGGAAAATGAGGGCAAAACAGGCATCCAGCTGGCAAGAGCCTCACAGTATACGTGGAGGGAGGGGAAGAAAGGTCCATATCCCATGTGGAGACAGACAACCCAGTAGAGTGGCAGACCCTTGTTCTAGAGGCTCAGGGCAGACAGGAAAGAATGTTCCAATGTGTATTGGGTGACTGAGAGCATCTGGTAGGCCTAGTCTCCATCTTTTCCTCTCATTAGAACTGTCTTCTCTCTTTCTTTTCACAGAGGAGAAAAGGTAGGTAAGGGGGATTTTCTGCTATACACAGAACATGCCACAAATGGACATGTCCTTAAAGGCAGTGGGACACAGTTCATTTATTTAAATGTGTATTGAAATCATACTATATGGCAAGCACTACCTACACATTAGAGATTCAATCTTTGTTAAGACAACTGGTCAGAAGGAGTATGATACTGTTTGTGATTTTAGAAACTTTTTTTTTTAAAGATAATAGAAGCATATCTAAGCATATAAGGCCTAATAAATGACAGGCAGGTATATATATCATCTAATTTAATCTCCCTCAACAATCCTGAAAATGAGATATCATCTACATTTTGTCATTCATAACTGGCTCATAGAAATTAATTGACCAGTTCAAGATCTTAGTATATAGTGGGACATGGATTTCACAGCTGGATCTTCTGGTTCGAGAACCCACCTTTCTGCTATTACATCTATTTGTCTCTCAACTGGTCAAGATTGAACAATACTGCATAATAACCATATGATCTTGACCTCACTAGTATTCCTGGTTGACTACTTCAACTAAATGAGCCAAAACCAGTAAATAACAAAATAGCCTAAAAATGGGTTAGCAGCGGAGAGGAGGATGGTCGGTACTCTTGAAAGTTCTAATGCTGAAACTCCATTAAATGACCAACCTGTGAATGTTGTTCATTGCTTTCCTTCTCCCCCATCCTAAATTGTGAATGGCTCATAAGCCTCCCTCCTCTCCATTATATAGGGCAAAGGGCAGTCACCATAGAGGGCTAAGTTCTGATGGCTATTCTTTGCTGCTATAATTAGGTTTGAAAAGATTAAAATTAGCCATGTCCACATATGGAAAGCCCACAGTTGGGTAGAAAGAGCCTGACTTA
The DNA here is from genome assembly GCF_019320065.1 of Cervus canadensis. Lineage (NCBI taxonomy): Eukaryota > Metazoa > Chordata > Mammalia > Artiodactyla > Cervidae > Cervus > Cervus canadensis. The sequence goes on along the minus strand of NC_057395.1, from coordinate 49,168,406 downwards.
TTTCCTATTATTAGATTTTTTTTTACAACCTTGCTGCTTTTGTTATTTACTGGAACTTGGTGAATATTGACAGTAAAGATAATTTCCCAAAATAAAGAACATTGGAGATGGGTGACATGGGGAGAAAATTACCCCCAAATCCATGTAAACAGAGGAGGATTAGCAATAGGTGTTCTGTGTGTTTGCTAGGTACCAAGTTGTTCAGTCATGTTCAATTCTTTGCAACCCTATGGACTGTAGCCCACCAGGTTCATTTGTCCATGGGATTCTCCAGGCAAGAATACTGGAGTGGGTTGCCATGCCCTCCTCCAGGCGATCTTTCTGATCCAGGGATCAAACCTCTTATGTCTCCTGCATCGGCAGGCAGGTTCTTTACACTACAGGCACCAAATTGAAAAGTCCAACAAACTGGTGTCAGAAGCTAACAACTCTTCCAAAATAAGAAGTCATGTCCTGGGACTGCTCTAAAACAAGTTTAGTTATGGTGAGCAATGGTTCCAAGAGCCTAGACACTAAAGGGCTGGTGGGCATGAGAAGAGTGTTTTTAAAATATTAGAGGCTTCCCAGAGGATGATGCATTCTTGATACCTTGACAGTTCTTCAAAATGTTGAACCCCAAAGCCAAAGAAATTGTTATGCATTTAGGTGACCACTCATTTTTGGTACACACAATATGATTTAAATGATTCTGTATTTGTTCTGAGTCTGCATTACTCAGCAGAGGTATGTTTTCTGTTTCATTTGTTTGCTCCCAGCATCTAAGCACTTTCCCAATGCCCTTTATTTATTTGCTTTTATCTGCAAAGTACCTCTTCCTTCAGGTGGGGAGGACTTTGCAAAGGAAGATACATCTACCAATCCCCCATTCAAGATGAAACAGAATGGTTTCAGATTATTGGGATGCTTGGGGAAGAAATGCACATCATGGTAACATGATGTCACCATGAGATTGCCCTGCCTGAGTGTGACACTCCATACTACCTCCACGACTTCAACAATACCCTGTTTTGAAAATATTGGGTACATGACAATTTCCCCAACATGCCTGTTCTTAACTGTGGTATATTGAGGTATAATTTACATACAGTAAAGTGTATACACCTTAAGCATACAGCTCAGTGACTTTGTACATATAAGTGATGCACCTGCATCACTACTGCCCAGATCATTTAGACTTAGAACATTTCTATCATCTCAGAAAGCTTCCTTCTGCCTTTTACAGTCAATTGTTTTTCTTTTGAGAGTTCTGCATTTTCTCTTTTTGATATAACAGAAAAAAAGAGGTCCAACAACTCAATAGCAAGAAACAAAATACAATTTTAAAATGGGTAGAGGACGTGAATAGACATTCCCCTCAAAAAAAAAAAAATCATGCAAATAGCCAGCAGGTACATGAAAATGTTCTTGACATCACTAACCATTAGGGAAACACAAATCAAAACCATAATGAGATATCATCTTAGGCCTATTAGAATGGCTATCGGAACGATAATAGACAAGTGTTGGTAAGGATGTGGAGAAAAGGGAACACTTGTGTACTGCTGGTAGGCTTGTAAAATGGTATAACCACTGTATGAAAAACGGTGTGGAGGTTCCTAAAAAAATTAAAACTAGAACTAGCATATGATCTAGCCATCCAGCTGGATCCAGCCATATATCCAAAGGAAATGTAATCATTATCTTGAAGACATATCTGCATCCCCATGGTCACTGTAGATTTATTCACAATAGCCATAACATGGAAATAGGTCCATATTATGTGTCCATCCACAAATGAATGGATGGTACATATACAATGGCATGTATACACACACACACACACTCATGATAGAATATTGTTCATCCATTAAAAAAAAGAAAATTCTGCCATTTCAACAATATGGATGGAACTCGAGGGCATTGTGGTAAGTGAAATGTCAGACTGAGAGAGTCAAAAGACACCAATTTATAAGATGAACAATTTATGGTGATCTAATATACAACAGAATATACAACAGAAATGCTCAAAGTTCTCCAAGCCAGGCTTCAGCAATATGTGAACCATGAACTTCCAGACGTTCAAGCTGGTCTTAGAAAAGGCAGATGAACCAAAGATCAAATTGCCAACATATGTTGGCTCATTGAAAAAGCAAGAGACTTCCAGAAAAACATCTATTTCTGCTCTATTGACTATGCCAAAGCCTTTGACTGTGTGGATCACAATACACTGTGGAAAATTCTGAAAGAGATGGGAATACCAGACCACCTGACCTGCCTCTTGAGAAACCTGTATGCAGGTCAGGAAGCAACAGTTAGAACTGGACATGGAACAACAGACTGGTTCCAAATAGGAAAAGGAGTACGTCAAGGCTGTGTATTGTCACCCTGCTTATTTAACTTATATGCAGAGTACATCATAATAAATGCTGGGCTGGAGGAAGCACAAGCTGGAATCAAGATTGCTGGGAGAAATATCAATAACCTCAGATATGCAGACAACCCTACCCTTATGGCAGAAAGTGAAGAAGAACTAAAGAGCCTCTTGATGAAAGTGAAAGAGGAGAGTGAAAAAGTTGGCTTAAAACTCAGCATTCAGAAAACTAAGATCATGGCATCTGGTCCCATCACTTCATGGCAAATAGATGGGGAAACAGTGGAAACAGTGGCTGACTTTTATTTTTCTGGGCTCCAAAATCACTGCAGATGGTGATTGCAGCCATGAAATTAAAAGATGCTTGCTCCTTGGAAGGAAAGTTATGACCAACCTAGACAGCATAGTAAAAAGCAGAGACTTTACTTTGCCAACAAAGGTCCGTCTAGTCAAGGCTATGGTTTTTCCAGTGGTCATGTATGGATGTGAGAGTTGGACTGTGGAGAAAGCTGAGCACTGAAAAATTGATGCTTTTGAACTGTGGTATTGGAGAAGACTCTTGAGAGTCCCTTAGACTGCAAGGAGATCCAACTAGTCCATCCTAAAGGAGATCAGTCCTGGGTGTTCACTGGAAGGACTGATGTTGAAGCTGAAACTCCCAATACTTTGGCCACCTCATGCGAAGAGTTGACTGATTGGAAAAGACCCTTATGCTGGGAAAGATTGAGGGCAGGAGGAGAAGGGGACGACAGAGGATGAAATGGTTGGATGGCATCAGCGACTCAATGGACATGAATTTGGGTAAACTCCGGGAGCTGGTGATGGACAGGGAGGCCTGGTATGCTCTGGTTCATGGGGTAGCAAAGAGTCGGACATGACTGAGTGACTGAACTGAACTGAACTGAACTTAAACTCAAAAGCTTTTGCACAGAAAAGGAACAATAAAGAAAACAAAAAGACAACCCACAGTTTGGAAGAAAATACTTGCAAATAATGTGACAAATAAGGGATCAGTATCCAAAATTTACAAACATCTCATGACACTTAATAACATTGAAAGAAACAACCCATTCAAAAAATGGGAAGGAGACCTAAATAGATATTTCTCCAAAGAAGACATATAGATGACCAAGAGACACATGAAAAGATGTTCAACACTGCTAATTATTAGAGAAATGCAAATCAAAACTCTGACATAAATTATGTTTTCTTAAGTCAATCTGTCAAGACAACAGAAATAAAAGCAAAAAATAAACAAAGTGGACCTAATCAAACACAAGCTTTTACACAGCAAAGAAAACTATTTTTAAAAACCAAAAATACAACCTATGGAATGGGAGAACATATTTTGCAAATGATGTCTCAGACAAGGGCTGAATCTCCAAAGTATACAAACAGCTCATACAATTCAACAACAACAACAAAAAACCAAACAACCCAATCAAAAAATGGGCAGAAGACATTAATAGACATTTTGTCAAAGAAGACATAAAAATAGATGGTCAGTAGGTATGTGAAAGATACTCGACATTCTCTAATCATTAGGAAAATGCAAATCAAAACTACATCTCACTGGTCAGAATGGCTATCATTAGGAAGTCCACAAATAACAAATACTGAAAAGAGTGGAGGGAAAAGGGTACCCTCTTACAGTGTTTGTAGGAATGTAAGTTGATGCAGTCACTATAGAAAACTAAAAATAGAATTACCATCAGTTCAGTTCAGTTGCTTAGTCATGTCTGACTCTTTGCAACCTCATGAACTGTAGCACTCCAGGCCTTCCTCTGTCCATCACCAACTCCTGGAGTTTACCCAAACTCATGTCCATTGAGTCGGTGATGCCATCCAACCATCTCAGTTTTGAGATTGCATCCAAGTACTGCATTTCAGACTCTTTTGTTGACTGTGATGGCTACTCCATTTCTTCTAAGGGATTTCTGCCCACAGTAGTAGACATAATGGTCATCTGAGTTAAATTCACCCATTCCAGTCCATCTTAGTTTGCTGATTCCTAGAATGTCAACGTTCACTCTTGCCATCTTCTGTTTGACTACTTCCAGTTTGCCTTGATTCACGGACCTAACATTCCAGGTTCCCATGCAATATTGCTCTTTACAGCATCGGACCTTGCTTCTATCACCAGTCACATCCACAAGTGGCTGTTGTTTTTGCTTTGGCTCCATCCCTTCATTCTTTCTGAAGTTATTTCTGCACTGGTCTCCAGTAACATATTGGGCATCTACTGACCTGGGGAGTTCATCTTTCAGTGTCATATCTTTTTGCCTTTCATACTGTTCATGGGGTTCTCAAGGCAAGAATACTGAAGTGGTTTGCCATTCCCTTCTCCAGTGGACCACACTCTGTCAGACCTCTCCACCATGACCCATCTGTCTTGGGGAGCCCCACACAGCATGGCTTAGTTTCATTGAGTTAGACAAGCTGTGGTTTGTGTGGTCAGATTGTCTGGTTGTCTGTGATTGTGGTTTCAGTCTGTCTACCCTCTGATGCCCTCTCTCAGTGCCTACCATCTTACTTGGGTTTCTCTTACCTTGGACCTAATCATATGATTAGGTATTACCATATGATCCAGTAATTTCACTCCTGGACATATACCTAGACAAAACTATAATTCAAAAACATACATGCACCCGTAAGTTCAAAGTTCATAGCAACACTATTCACAATAGCCAAAACATGGAAACAATCTAAATGTCCAGCAACAGATGAATGGATAAGGAAGATGTGGTCCATATATACTATGGAATACTACCCAGCCATCAAAAGGAATGAAATAATGTCATTTACAGCAGCATTGATACAACTAGATTTTATCATACTAAATGAAGTAAGCCAGAAATAGAAAGACATATATTCACTTATATGTGGAATATAAAATATGGTGCAAATGAACCTACCTACAAAAAAGAAACAGACTCACAGACATAGGGAACAAACTTTCCCCAGGGGGCAGGGATGGAGGGAGGAAAGGATTGGGAATAGCAAATGTGAACTCTTATATATAGGATGGATAAACAACAAGGTCCTATAGTATAGCACAGGGGACTGTATTCAATATCCTATAATAAATAATAATGGAAAAGAGGTGTGGGTCAGCAGTGGCTTGCCATGGGGATGGGGGTTCTGGCAGCAACAGTCCTGGGATGTGCCCCTTGGGCATAAACCCTCTTCAAGTTCACCATTAACCCTACTGTAGAGCCTGAGACCAGGGTCACCTCAGGCCAAAAGACTAACAGGGAGGGAGCACAGATCCACTCATCAGCAAGAAACTTTATTAAAGTTTTACTGAGCACAGCCCTGCCCATCAGAGAAAAACCCAGTTTTTCTCATGCCACTTCATCCCATCAGGAAGCTTATACAAGCCTCATCCACCAGAGGCAGACAGAAGAAGCAAGAATTAAAATCCCACAGCCTCTAGAATGAAAACCACATTCACAGAAAGTTCATCAAAATGAAAAGGCAGAGGACTATGTCCCAGATGAAGGAACAAGATAAAACCCCAGAAAAACGAATAAATGAAGTGGAGATAGGCAGAAGAATTGATAAATGACCTGGAAGAGTGAATGGTGGAAATCACTGCCACAAAATAGAATATAGAAAATAGAATTTAAAGAAATAAAGACAGCCTAAAAGATCTTTGGGACAGCAGTAAATGTACCAACATTCACACTACAGGAGTCACAGAAGGAGAAGAGAGAAAGGACCTAAGAAAATATTTGAGGAAATAATAGCTGAATAATAGCTGAATAATTTCCTTTCCCTAACATGAGAAAGGAAATAGCCAATCAAGTCCAGGAAGTGCAGAGAGTCCCAGGCAGGATAAATTCAAGGAGTAACATACCAAGACACAGAGTAATCAAACTGGCAAAAATTAAAGACAAAGATATTCTCTATGTCTGTTCCTCCATTGCTGCCCTGTAAGTTAATTAAAGTTCTGTAAAGCAATTATTCTTCAATAAAAATTAATTAATTAAAAAAATTAAAGACAAAGATAAAATATTAAAGGCAACAAGAGAAAAATGATAAGTAACATACAAGCGTACTCCCAGAAGGTTATCAGCTGATTTCTCAACTCTACAAGCCAGAAGGAAATGGCACAATATAAAGTGATGAAAGGGAAGAACCTACAATCAAGAATACTCTATACAATCAAGAATACGGTAAGACTCTAGTTCAGATTTTTTTTTTTTTTCTAGTTCAGATTTGACAGAGAAATCAAAAGCCTTCCAGACAATCAAAAGTTTAGAGAATTCAGCAACACCAAACCAGCTTTATAAAAAATGCTAATAGCACTTCTCTAGGCAGAAAATACACAAGAAGGAAAAGACCTACAAAAAATAAACCCAAAATAATTAAGAAAATGGTAATAGGATCATACATATCAATAATTACCTTAAATGTAAATAGATTGAGTGCATCAACCAAAAGACATAGACTGACTGAGTGGATACAAAAACAAGACAAGAAACCCACCTCAGACATACAGACACTTACAAACTGAAAGTAAGGGAATGGGAGACAAATGAGATTACTTACAAAACATAAACAGACTCACAGACTTAGAGAATGAACTTACGGTTGCCAGCGGGGAAGGATGGAGGGAAGGGATAGTTGGGGACTTTGGGATGGACACGTATACACTGCTATACTTAAAATGGATAACCAATAAGGACCTCTTGTATGGTATATAGCAGATGGAACTCTGCTCAGTATTCTGTGGCAGCCTGGATGGGAGGGGAGTTTGGGAGAATGGATACATGAATATGTATGGCTGAATCCCTTCACCATTCACCTGAAACTATCATAACATTGTTAATCAGCTATACCTCAATACAAAATAAGTTTTTATTTTTAAAAGAATGTCTATATGTGTATAACTGAGCCACTTTGCCATACAGCAGAGATTGGCACAACATAGTAAATCAACTACACTTCAATTTAAAAATACAATTAAAAAAAGAAAGTGTCACACATCATGACAGTTAACATTGAAAGATTTAAGTATGTATCTTCTAAGAGTATTCTCCCACACAGCCACAATATTATGAGCACACCTTAGAAGGTTAATGTCAGTGAAATAATATCAAACATACAGTCCATACTCAAAGTTTTCCAGATCATCCCAATAATATTCTTATATTAATAGTTTCTTTTTCCATTGAAGATCCATTCTAGGATCACTTACTACAATTGATTTTCATGGCTCTTTAATCTTCTTTCATCTAGAATAGCTATTCTGCTCATTTTTGCATATAATACTGGCTTTCTGAAGTGTCCAAACCAGTTATTTTGTGCAATGTACTTCAACTGTATTTGTGAGGTTATTTTCCTTATAACAAGATTTGGCTTATGTATTTTTATTAGGAACACTGCAAATGTGAGGTTGTACCCTTCTCAGTGCAACATCACATCAAAAGTCACATGATATCATTTTGTCCCATGACTTGGAATGTTAAGTTTGACCCCTTTCCTAAAGTGAAACCTTCTAGATAATTCCCTTGTAAAACTACCTTTCTTCTTTTATAATTAACAAGTAATCTCAGGGCTCATGCTTCAAGGCTGAGGTCTGAAAGATCAATTACTGGAGGTGGAATAAAAACCATGATCCATCAATAATTCTGGGAAAGAAGAAAATGCAAGACTATTAGAAAGGAAAGTAAGTGCTCCCTCCCACACCACTTCCCTTTCATGCACACACACTGACACAATCTAAGGATCCCTGGAGATGCTGGGAAGAAGATAATGGTAAACCCAACATGTATGGGATGAGAGTTTGAGCTGTTTCATTTCAAACTAAAGGAAAAGTAACCCAGGCTGTTGGAAGAATTGGTAGCTCTTGAGGTGGCAGGCACTCTTGTAGATTGTTTGCAGTAATGAACCCAATTTGTCCATGCCCCTCAATCCATGCTCTTTGATAGTGCCTTCTCACATGGCCTCTGAACCTGGTCATATGACTTGCTTTTGTCAATGGGACAGTAGCAAATGACACGAGTAGAGATCAAAACAGAGAAGGCAATGGCACCCCACTCCAGCACTCTTGCCTGGAAAATTCCTGGACGGAGGAGCCTGGTAGGCTGCAGTCCATGGGGTTGCTAAGTGTCGGACACAACTGAGCAACTTCTTTTCACTTTTCACTTTCATGCGTCGGAGAAGGAAATAGCAACCCACTCCAGTGTTCTTGCCTGGAGAATCCCAGGGACGGGGGAGCCTGGCGGACTGCCGTCTATGGGGTGGCACAGAGTCGGACATGACTGAAGCGACTCAGCAGCAGCAGCACCAGAAATCAAAAAAGTGCACATTAGGATTTGCTCTCTTTCTGCTCTTGATCCTTGAGACTACCATTTGAGTGACCCAGCTAGTCTACTGGGCATTGAGAGACCACAGGACCCCAGCATTCCTCTCACCACAGTCTACGACAAAAGCCAGCAGACAAATGAGTGAAGCCATCTAAGACCAACTAGTCCACATACACCTTTCAAGCTGACCTCAGACACTTGAGCAAACACCACGGAGATCAGCCAAGCCTGGCCCCGTTGGCAGAACAGCCCAGCTGACCCATAGACTCATGAGAAATGATGAATATTTCTTAAGTTACTAAGTGTGGGAAAGATATACTAATTAATATTATGCAGCAAAAACAAACTGATACACTTAGGAACTACTTTCATTCACAAACTTTGATTCAAGATATAAACTGTTACCTGGTTTTTAAAAAATAATAATATACCTCTTCATAGGTTATAATCTTTTTCAAAATGAAATTTATACTGAAACTTTATGAGGGTTTTCAAAAAAAACTTAACATGGTTTCAGCAAATTCTAAATTCAACTGAACTCAAAACCAATGTCTTGTGACTTTCTACATATATGCTTATTTTAGTACAAGATAGCTACGTACAGAATATATTGGAACATTCCAATGTTCTTTAGTTGGGTTATTAACATAAACACACTGTTCAATAGAAACACCAAGCCTCAAAGAAGACAAATCAATTTGACCTCAAATCATAACTTTGTTGTAAAGAGTTTAAAGTAGTATGAAAATCCCATAGAGGAATGCTCAAACTTTCCTGTGCATTAGAATCATCTGGAGAAGCTTTTAAAAATCCCAATACCCAGTCCACACTCCAAACCAATTATGTCAGAATCCCTGGGAGTAGTCCCCAGGTATCAGTATTTTTTGACAGCTCCTTGGGCCATTCTAATGCAGAGCTAAGCCTGAGAACCAGACCCACCAAATGTGCCTGTATATAAATGTATCAACAGATGTAAGTCATTGATTCTGCAGTTTCAGTAACTGAGAAGCAAAAATACAGTGTGTGATCTACTCACTAATATACATGTTACAGCAACCCTCTACAAAAGCATCAAAAGGTGTGTTCATCTCTCATTTCTACCCATAACAATTTCATATTTTAGGTAATATAAAAACATCTGACAACCAAACTTCACAATTATCCAAAACTACTTTATTTTTTTTTTCTCTTCCAGAGTGTATCCTGAACCCTGGAAACTTACCAAAATAATTCAATTGCTTAATTTTAGAATTAAATAATGTAATACTTGTCTCAATAGACCTCTGCACTCTAAGGATTCCCTATTCTCTAACTACTTGCCTGGCAGAAAATACTTTTAAATTTCCTTTGAAAACTATTCTTGGCTTGCTATTCTGAGTTCCTTAGCCATTATATCCTAACTGCTTTATGACTCAACCCCAGGACCCCTAAACCATGTGCATGATAAGTCATTGCATCTACATTGTGAGCTTTCCATAAGGGTCTTTTGCTGCTCAGGGATTTTGTCTACATTTTACAACCTGGCTCCTACAAATCCTCTGCAGCTTGTTTAGCCACAGATCTCTAAAATGAGCCAAACTGGTTTCCTTCCTAGATTTTTTAAATCCTCCAAGACATCACTGAACAGTTAGTTGTCTAAATTTCGTCATACCTACAACACAAGACATGTTGTATAACAATATTCTCTGAACAAAAAGATAATACACCAGATGATGGCCTAGAAGAGATTCAGAGATTACACAAACTCCCTTTCCCAGACATAGCCAATTCAACCAATTAAGTTGTAAATACAATCATCAGTATCTCCTGTCATGATTTCCCCACCCAACTCAGAGTTGGTATTGAACACCTTGAATCAAGTTAGGGTTATTGTGTGGCGGAAATAGACAATAAAATCTGAAACAGAGAAACTACAAACAGTCCCAAAGCCTCAAAGAATATTCTAAGGTCAACTACAAATATACTGACCTCCAACTACAAAAGGTGGTCGATGACTTGTCATTTCACAAGAGAATAACATTTTGAAATATGTGCCCAGCTGTATGGGTCTAAAAGGATGATGAGCAAGGATCAGGGGCTGTTGCATTCAAAGGAAACTGGGAAATTCCATGTCATCAAAAAAGCATAGAAGTGAAGCCTGAGTGACTGATCAGGAGAGCCTGCTCTACAGGGAGGAAAGGGAAGAAGGGGCTCCTAACGCAGCCTGAGTCTTGTCAAACATGGGAGAGGGTGGAGAATGGGGAGGGAAAACAGATGTAGAAAGTCAGCGGCTTTCCTGAAATACAGATGTGTTTTTATGTCTAATATGGGGAAAAGGTTGACAATTACAAACAGATTTCATGAAACTGAGTTGGTTTATAGGAGTGGGTTCAAACAGAGTTTTAAAAGGAAAGATCTGATTGCTTTCTCTGAGCCTGGTATCTTGGTCCATTCAGCAGGGCCAGGAGAAGCACTCTAGACCCTGCCTCACCACTTCTATACTATCCCAGATGCTTTCAGTCTCTAGAATGAAAGCCTCCTAAAGGAGAACTGTTACTTTCTTTAGTAAATTATTTGTTTCTTGGTGGTGAGGCTCAGAAGCTATCGTGTATTTTACTCAGTTATTTGATGGTATAGATTGAGCCCAGGGGATTTTTTTTCTTTTTTTTTTTTTAGCTATACATAGTGACACATATATCAACTTGGATTTAATCAAGTTCTTTATACATATAAACAAAGGTTTATAGTTTCTTTGTGGAATATGCCAGCACAAAGTACCTTCAGCCCCACTGTAACATGATCTGCCTGAAAGAGGTAGAGTAGAAAATTCTAGAGCTGTTTTTGTTATGGAGGTGGAGGCGAGAGGGGAGAGTACTATCTCCCCCCTCACCTGCTTGGGGGAGTCCATACAATTCTGCTTGCCCCCACCCAGCCATAGATGATTGGACCAGAGGTGGATAAGGGCTTCCATGCAGTTGTCTGTGTTGTACCCTGCACAAAGAAAGGGAGTGGCTGGGCTCAAGTGAAACCCTGGCTCAGGGCTGTATCTGCCTGCCTGAGGAAGGATGCCTTTTCCAAGTAACACTAATGCACCCCAGATACCTTATCCAAGTGGGTGAGTTAAATGCTTTTTCTCCCAGGCAAATAGGATTCCTGGGATTTAAAACTATAAATGCAGATGTAGATGCAACTGGGTCTGAGAACATGGAGAGAGAGCAAACACACAGAGGAGAAGGTGTGGAAAACCAGGCAGAGACCTCACAGAATGTGGAGATACAAGCTTCATAATGATCTCCAGCTGGGTTTCTGGCCCCAAGTGTTCTGACTTGGGTTCCTGGCTCTCTCACCTAGATTTCACTCCTTGACATGGGCTGGTTCAGGTGCACTTCTGGTGGTTGCAACTAGTGTTGCTTGGTTGAGGCAAAGACCTTGTGAAAAGCTGCTCCCCAGGTGCCTTTGAGATAAATCATCTGATTCCTCTGCCCAGTCAGTATAACTTTCCCTAATGTTTCACTGCTGATGACAGTAGAAAAGTGGTTTTCAAGGGCTAGAGAGAAGGGGAAGAGGGTACTAGAGTTCAGTGGATATAAAGTTTCAGTTTTTCAAGATGGAAAATTCTATAGATATATCACACAACACTACTGAACTGTATACTTCAAAATGGTTTAGAAGATAATGTTGTGTTTTTCACTACAATAAAATATATACATATAAAAGGTGATAGACTATCATTTGCTAGTTCTGAGAGTTGCCACACTTTTTTCTAAACCAGTCCAACTGCAAAATGAACCCACCTTAGAATGGTAAGTGCTGTCTGCAAAAGAAAAAGTGGAAAATGGTAGTTGTCCCATCAAATAGCTTTCTACTTCAATAAAAGTAGCAACAACCACTAATTCAAGGCATGAGGTAGAAGTCAGCCTCTAGCTCTCTGAAGCTAGAGCCCAGCAGGTGGACTTCTGTTAGGTCAGGGTGCTAGCTGGTTTTGGAACGTACACAGAAGTAAATGGGGAGATGCTGACTTCTGAACTCACTGAAATTCAATATCCAGTGAAGCAGATTGAATTTGTTGGCCTTAAATAGCAGGAAAGTTGCAGACTGAACTCATTTTGCAGATCACAAAGCAAGAGTCATTCTATGGGAATGGTCCCTCCGTGGGGAAATAATGAATATTAGGGATAGCCTTTTTGGTGACTCAGACAGTAGAGGATCTGCCTGCAATTCAGAAGACCCAGGTTCAATTCCTGGGTCAGGAAAATCCCCTGCAGAAGGGAATGGCAACCCACTTTAATATTCTTGCCTGGAGAATACCATGGAGCCTGGCGGGCTACAGTCCATGGGGTCCCAAAGAGTTGGACACAACTGAGTGACTTATACTTTCACTTTTCCACTTTCCCTTGCCATAAAAAACAAAATGGAAACTGAGGGAAATAGAATTAGAAGAAAGAGCATGGCACCTTCTAGGCCTTCATACATGGATGATGTCAATGGTGGGTTCACTCCCTTACTTAACTGTTTTTTAAAATTTTATTTTATTTTATATTATAGTTAATTTACAATGTTGTATTAGTTTCAGGCACACAACAAGATGATTCAGTTATATATATACATATATCCATTCTTTTTCAGATTCTTTTCCCATATAGGTCATTACAGAATATTGAGTAGAGCTCCCTGTGGTATATACTGCAGTTCCTCATTGGTTATCTATTTTATATATGATAGTGTGTGTATGTTAATCCAAAACTCCTAATTTATCCCTCCTTCCTTTCCCCTTTGGTAACCACATTTATTTTCAAAGACTGCTTCACTTCTTAACTTTCAAGACAAGTGTAAAAGTGAACATTTATGATACCACATTGTAGCTGTCTCTTGTCTGCTTTTTCCTCTCTTTCTTTTACTCCAACTTCATCTCCAACTGGGGGACTGGGAGATGGCGTGTTCTGCATGGGTTCTCCTTCAGCCCTGACCCCAGTTTTGCCTTGTGGAAGCCCAATGCCCTCTGTAGGTCCTGTCTGCACTCTAGTCTCCATTCCCTATAAAGGGTCCCTAATGAGGCAGGGACAGCATTGAGTGGTGAAGAGAGTACAGGTATCCTAAGATGGAGCTACAAGCAGGTATGCATTTCCTACCGGCATGGCCCTCCCCCACCAACCCTCACCCATTTTTCCCTCAAAAACAAAGGCAAAAATGCCAGTGTTCTGAGCCCTTGGATGCCTTTTTTAGGGACACCTAGGTCTTCTACTGAGAATGTTTATAATGAGGACAGTAAGATTTGGCTTCTTAATTCCCAACTTGTGCCCAAAGTGATACAAAGGGCAAAAATGTGCCACTATCTGGACTGTGCAGACTCCTGGAGGATAAGGCTCCAGCTCTTATCCTTATGAAAGCTTTTCTGGACTTAAATGTTAGTTGCCTTCTATTTAAAAAGAGACAAGTGCACATGACTCAGGCCATTTATTGGGTACATGGTTTCTCAAAATCTACTTCTAGTTCCCTGAACAAGTTGTACCTTTGGATAATCTGGTATTTTTTGTTTTTCCATTTTTGCCCCAGCTCAGAGGCACTCCACACTTCACTTTCCAACCGCCTTACACTGACAAGCAAGTGTGGTACATAGAGCTGGTACTCAAAAAACCATGTCAACTTATTACTGATTTTAACTTTCTCTTTCCAGTTACTGTGTGTGTGTGTGTGTTTGTTTTGTTTTGTTTTTATGAAATAATTATATGGATTTATTTTATTTTATTTTATTTTTTCCATTTATTTTTATTAGTTGGAGGCTAATTACTTTACAATATTCTAGTGGGTTTTGTCATACATTGATATGAATCAGCCATGGATTTACATGTATTCCCCATCCCGATCCCCCCTCCTACCTCCCTCTCCACCCGATTCCTCTGGGTCTTCCCAGTGCACCAGGCCCGAGCATTTGTCTCATGCATCCAGCCTGGGCTGGTGATCTGTTTCACCATAGATAATATACATGTTTCAATGCTGTTCTCTCGAAACATCCCACCCTCGCCTTCTCCCACAGAGTCCAAAAGTCTGTTCTGTACATCTGTGTCTCTTTTTCTGTTTTGCATATAGGGTTATCGTTACCATCTTTCTAAATTCCATATATATGTGTTAGTATACTGTAATGGTCTTTATCTTTCTGGCTTACTTCACTCTGTATGATGGGCTCCAGTTTCATCCATCTCATTAGAACTGATTCAAATGAATTCTTTTTAATGGCTGAGTAATATTCCATGGTGTATATGTACCACAGCTTCCTTATCCATTCGTCTGCTGATGGGCATCTAGGTTGCTTCCATGTCCTGGCTATTATAAACAGTGCTGTGATGAACATTGGAGTGCACGTGTCTCTTTCAGATCTGGTTTCCTCGGTGTGTATGCCCAGAAGTGGGATTGCTGGGTCATATGGCAGTTCTATTTCCAGTTTTTTAAGAAATCTCCACACTGTTCTCCATAGCGGCTGTACTAGTTTGCATTCCCACCAACAGTGTAAGAGGGTTCCCTTTTCTCCACACCCTCTCCAGCATTTATTGCTTGTAGACTTTTGGATAGCAGCCATCCTGACTGGACTGTGTGTTTTTTAAGTGACATTTTTCAACTAGTAAATGTCAAAAGTATCTAGATTGAATTAAATATAAAGAAAAGGTCCAAAGCTGAATTTTTAATTAAAAAAAGAAAAGTATTCACACAACCTTGGCTGATGTGCAAGATTACAGTTAAGAAAACAAAATACCATTCTGCTAGGAAGATGCTCTGCTGTCTTGAGTCTGAGAGCATTAAGGGCCACCTGTTACAGTCAATGATTTATATCAGAGTATTTTAAGTTTTCTTGTTGTTTTTTGTGGAAACCCTGGTGAAGAATGAACACTTTTCTGAAGAAGCCAGGAAAATCTTACTGATATATAGCATAAAAATCTACCAGCATTGGGCCCAGGTGTGTGTATTCTGAAAAAGTTCTGGGTACACACTCCACTAAGAGAATTGCCAACATGGCCAGTCTGGGCTGCAGAGCCCCCAGAGTCAAACACGGGTCTTGGGAATCTTGATCATTATTATCCTGTTTTGTTCAGCTCTTGCTTCAACACCATACTCCCTTTGAGGCAGGCAGAGTTCACTAGAACAAAAGCCCGTGTGATACATCCTGACCCCAGCCGCCTTTCCCTTGCACTAGGGAAACCACAGTTCTCAAGTGAGTGCTATGGGGAAAGTCTGGGATTTGAAGCCTCATTTGAATCTCAACTCTAGCGCCATTTTACAGCTGAACCTCTCCAAGCCTATTCTTTCCTGCATGAAAAATACCTGAAACTGTTAGGAGTCCTTGATAGCAAACAACAGTCCAATTTTAGGTAAATTAAGCCCAAAAAGGAAACTTACATATTGTTGGTTTTGGGTGTACAGCAAAGTGATTCGGTTATTTTTTGCAGATTATTTTCCATTACAGGCTATTACAAGATACTGAGTATTGCTCCCGGTGTTATACAGTAAATCCTTGTTGTTTATCTATTTTATGTATAATAGTTTGGATCTAACAGATTAATAATGCAATTAACAATACAAATAATAATTAACATACAGTTAGCAATACCATGCTCCTAATTTACCTGCCCCCTCCTTTACCCAGAGGTACAGGGGTAGAGAATCCAGCTGCCAATGCATGAAACACAGGAGATACGGTTCAATCCCTGGATTGGGAAGATCCCCTGGAGTAGGAAATGGCAACTCACTCCAGCATTTTTGCCTGGAAAACTCCATGGACAGAGGAGCCTGGCAGGCCACAGTCTATGGGGTCACAGAGAGTCAAATATAACTGAACATGACTATGCACGCACATCCCTCCCTTTCCCGTTTGGTAATCAGAAGTTTGTTTTGTCTGTGAATCTGCTTCTGTTTCATATATAGATTCATTTGTACTATAGATTTGTACTATAGATTCTACATATAAGTGATATCATACGATATATGTCTTTCTCTGACTTACTTCACTTCATATGATCATCTCTAGGTCCATTCATGATCCTGCAAATATCTCATTCTTTTTATGGCTGACTTATAGTGGTGAATCCACCTGCCAGTGCGGGAGACACAGGTTCACTCCTTGGGTTGGGAAGGTCCTCTGGAGAATGAAATGGTTCTTGCCTGGGAAACCCCATGGACAGAGGGGCCTTCTGGGCTACAGTCCATGGGGTTGCAAGAGTCGGACACAACTTAGTGACTAAACTACCACCACTTTATATAGACTACATAGTCTTAAACCATTCATCTATAGTTGGGTTTTTCCATGTTTTGACTATTGTAAATAGTGCTACTATGAACATTGGGATGCATGTACATTTTCAAATTAGAGTTTTCATCTTTTCCAGATATATGTCCAGGAGTGGAATTTTAGATCATATGGTAGCTCTATTTTTAGTTTTTTTAAGAAGCCTCCATACTGTATTCCATGGGCTTCCCCACTGACTCAGCAGTAAAGTAGCTGCCTGCAATGTATGGAGCCACAAGTTTGAACCCTAGGTCGGGCAGATCCCCTGAGAAGGAAATGGCAACCCGCCATTTATTTATTTATTTATTATTCATTTATTTAACCCGCCAGGTATTCTTACCTGGGAAATCCCATGGACAGAGGAGCCTGGCGGGCTATAGTCCATGGGGTTGCAAGAGTCAGACACAATTTAGGACTAAATCACCACCGTCACACTGTTTTCCGTAGTGGCTGCCTCAATTTACATTGTCACCAACAGTGTAGGAGGGATTCCAAAAGGGAAATTGCTGAGACAAGGAGATGCCTCACAAAATCAAAACAGCTGCTGAAGGGACAAGGCAGGTAGCTCTGGGATCCAAGACACCAGAGATAAATGCAATGTATTGTATTGTTTGGCACCGATCCTTCACTCCTCCCTTCATTTATGCCCTTTTGCCATATAACTTTGCAGTACCCTCCCCTAAGAGGTGGGAAACAATAACTCTGGACTCAGCCATATGACTCATTTCAGCCAATGAGTGAGCAGATGTGATGTAGGGAGAGGCTTGAAATGGCTTCATCCATTGAGATTTGCTTGTTCTTGCACCTCCGCCATCCTCATGAGAAGGATGTGCTCAGACAAACCTGTTGGAGGATGAGAGACATGAAGAAAAGTGAAAGCCAAGAATTATAGCATACCCATGCAAGGTAACACTCATATGGCAAATGTTCTGGGTGCTCACAAACACACATACTCACTATTTCAGTGCATGTCTTCCAGCTAACAGCCCAGGCATCTCTTTACCTGAGGACGTTTTCTGACTGCAAAATTCTGCTCTACCCACAGGTTGGGCAGATGGGACAAACTGGGAAATTAACAACATTCACCAGTAGTCCTCCACAGTTGATCGTGATCTCTCTCTCATGCCCTCTGCTGGCAGAACGCTGGGTTGTTTGTTCCACACTGTCTCAGAGACACCAGCTGAATTCACAGTTCCATTTGCCCATAGGGGAACTTGCATGATTTCACATGCTTTATTTGCTACCTTTCCATCCTTGTCTTACTTTTCTACTCCCCTAACATTATTTCTTGGGGTTATCTCCCCAGTAAACTCAATGCACTCAAATCTTTGTCTCAGGTTCTGCTTTTATGGAAATCCAAACTAAGAGTCTACTTTCATCTTGGGGCACAAACTGTAATAGGGAAGAACCTTTATATTCTAAGTCAATCACTAAAGGGATGTTGCCTATAAATTTAGATTATGCATAATGGCTTATCTGTGGGAACCCTGCCTCCTAGTAATGAGTGTTAAGTTAAAATACCTTTGTTTAGCTCATAGGAAACATACTGACCAGGCCCATATGTGAATAACTGCAGGAAGGAAGAAATTAACATATCCCCTCCAGAGGCTAACCGGAACCAGGATATCTGTGACTTTACTTCCTCCCCTTTTAGTATAAAAGAAACCTGAATTCTAACTGAGGCAAGATGGCTCTTTGGGACATTAGTCCACCAACTAGCTTGGTCTTCTAGTTTTCCAAATAAAGCCACTATTCTTTGCTCTAACAACTTGACTCTCAATTTATTGGCCCATCATGTGGCAAGCAGTACAAGATTGGACTCAATAAAAAAAGCCAAGGTCACATTCTTTTTTATACTCAAGTTAACTCAGAGCCCCATGTTACTATAGTGAAAATGTATTCCTCCCCTTCCTGACTCCTCCCATAGTGATCCCAAGCATTCCCAAAGTCAGTATGTATATAATAAAATCTAGGAATAAGGGTCACCACTAAGAGACTGGATAGTGGAAACAGGGCAGAGGAAAGATTTAGATTTTGGGTTTCTACATTTCTACATTATGTGGATTTTTATCACGTGAATGTACCCAAAGTCTGCCTCAGATGATATCTGACAGGGGAGTTTTTCAATTCTTTACTGAGTTCAGGTAAATGTCAGATTAGCACCTGGTTACATAAGCTTCACCTCCAGGAGGAAACACCAAAGAAACTGAGGGTCAACCTAAATACCTAGTACTTTCTTATAAAACTAAATCCTCTCCAAACTCAACCAAACATAGCTCTTGACTCAAAAGACTTTCATCTTTATTACAGGCTACTATATAATCCTCTCATTCATCTGAATCTTCAGAGAACAAGATCATTATCACCAAGAGGATTTCATTAACTGAATTCTCAGTGAGTCCAGCTTTAATGCTGTTGATGACCTAATTCTTGGAAGGACTCGGTCCACTCAACCCACTCTCTTCTTGCCACTTTCTCCTAAGTGTTCTGAGAAACTTCAGAAACGGTTTAAAAACAATCTCAAATTTTGGACCAAACATCTGTAAGCTATGGTAGACATGGACCATGCCTGGCAGGCACAGATCCTGCTGCCTCATCTCACTGCTATCATCTTCCTGGTACTGCACAGGAAGCAGGTGGAAACCAGGGAGGAAACAATACTCTACCTGGGGCAGGTGAGTCAACCAGCAAATGAAAGCCAGGTGGATTGAATGAAAGGTGGATGCCAATGCCAATGCACCTTGAACCATTAATTATTCTCCACCTTTTCCAACAGTAATTCATAGAACTTAAATACAGTTACTTTCAAAGTAATTAAGTAGTTTACCTAATGTGTCTACAAGTCAAAACAATAGCACATTCTTAATTTGATTATTAGTTACTTTATGAAAGACATCAGTTCAATCCAACTGCTCAGTTGTGCCCAACTCTTTGTGACCCCATAAACTGCAGCACACCAGGCCTCCCTGTCCATCACCAACTCCCAGAGCCCACCCAAACTCATGTCCATTGAGTCAGTGATGCCATCTAACCATCTCATCCTCTGTCGTCCCCTTCTCCTCCTGCCTTCAATCTTTCCCAACATCACATACAAACACATAAAAAATAACCTGAAGTAATTTTCTCAGAAACAGTGCCCCTCCCTATACTTTGAATGACTATACTATACTTTGAATGACTGCATTTGGAACTGAGGACAGGTGTGATAGAATGGCATTGTCAAGAAATCGTGCTTTTGAATATTGCCTTTTTCAGCCTCAACAGATATTTGATTATTTGTTCGGGTGCAGCCCCTGGCACTCATCTTTACCAAAGACAGTTCACCATGAGAGTGCAAAATGGCGAGACCTCTATGGAGTTTGATGTGACAGTATCTAGCAAACTTACAAATGATTTCACACTTTGACTCACCAATACCACTTCTAGGAATTTATCATCCAAATTGTATTTGCACATATACAAATAGATATTATGTACAAAGTTATTCATTGAAGCACTTTAATTTCATATTATAACACTACATATAGCACTAAATAGCTAAAAATTGGGAATTAATCCAATTTGTAATTTGACAGACATAATTTGAAAATATTAAACCAAAATCCAGCAATAGGGAGCTTTAAAAAACTGTGGTATGTCTGCACAGTAGACAACTGTACAATGCAAAAGGAGGAAAGAAGAAACACTCCATATTTTGATGTGAAAACTTCTAAAAGGGGAATATATGAGAAATATTTGCAAAAAGAAAACAAATGAAAGGGAACAAGGGGAACAAAATAGATGGGGACAAAGTAAGCATGATATTTCTCGATGTAAAATTCTGTGTATGTTTTTTGAATCATGTGAGTTTATTATTGGTACAAAAATGTAATAATTACATGATATTTCATAAAAGACACTTTTACCATGCTCTAATCAAATTGTGGGAAATTCAGGTTGAGGTTGTTTCCAATTCCTTATTATACTAAACAATGCTGCTATTAATGTGAGTGAGTGAGTGAAAGTCGTTGTCATGTCCCATTCTTTGCAACCCCATGGACTGGGGCCTACCAGGCTTCTCTGTCCATGGAATTCTCCAGGCAAGAATACTAGAGCTATTAACATATTTGTAATGAAGTCTTTACTGCTATATTTAAAATGGATAACCAACAAGGACCTACTGTATAGCACATGGGATATAACTCTGCTCAATGTTATGTGGTAGCCTGGATTTGAGGGTCTTTGGGGGAGGATGAATACATGTATACGAATGGTTCTGTCCCTTTGTTGTTGTTCACTTGAAACTATCACAACATTGTTAATCGGCTATACCCTACTACAAAATAAAAAGTTTAAAAAATCATATTTGTAGTGAAATCTTTATCTGCTTCACTCATTATTTCCATAGGACAAACTTACAAAAATATAATTTCTACATTAAAGCATGTAAAAGTTTCCAGGTTTTTCATATACTTTGATAAATCAAGCTCCAGAAAATCTATACCCATTTTTTAAACTTTTCATTGGAGTATAGTCTCTTTACAATGTTGTATTAGTTTCTGCTATATAGCAATGTGAATCAGTTACACATATACATATATCCACTCTTTTTTCAATTTAATTCCCATTTAGCCCATATTTTATGGACTTTACTTTTTAGAGCAGTTTTAGGTTCACAGCAAAATTGAGAGGAAGGTACAGAGATTTCTTCTATATTCTCTGCCCCCACACATATGTTCAGTTCAGTTCAGTCACTCAGTCATGCCCTACTCTTTGCAACCCCATGGACTGCAGCATGCAAGGCCTCCCTGTCCATCACCAACTCCCAAAGTTTACTCAGACTCATGTCCATTGAGTCAATGATGCCATCCAACCATTTCATCCTCTGTCATCCCCTTCTCTTCCCACCTTCAATCTTTCACAGCATCAGGGTCTTTTCAAAAGAGTCAGTTCTCATCAGGTGGCTAAAGGATTGGAGTTTCAGCTTCAACATCAGTCCTTCCAATGAATATTCAGGACTGATTTCCTTTAGAATGGACTGGTTTGATCTCCTTGCAGTCCAAGGGACTCTCAAGAGTCTTCTCCAACACCACGGTTCAAAAGCATCAATTCTTCAGTGCTCAGCTTTCTTTATAGTTCAACTCTCACATCCACACATGATTACTGGAAAAACCCTCTCCTATTATCAGCATCTCTCACCCTCTCCTATTATCAACATCTCTCACCAGAGTGATACATTTGTTGCAACTGATAAACCTACATTGACATAGCATTATCACCCAAAGTTCATAGTTTACATCAGTGTCCATTCATTATTATATTGAACATTCTATGGGTTTGGACAAATGTATAAAAACCTGTATCTCAGGTGGCTCAATGATAAAGAATCCACCTGCCAATGCAGGAGATGCAGGTGACTCAGGTTAGATCCCCGGATCAGGAAGATCCCCTGGTGTAGGAAATGCCAATCTGCTCCAATATTCTTGCCTGGAAAAATCCATGGATCAAGGAGCCTGTTGGGCTGAGTCCACAGGGATCACAAGGATTCGGACATGACTGAGCCCACACGTGCACACACACACACACACACACACACACACACACACACACAAAGTAGTTTCACTGCCTTAAAAATTCTCTGTGTTCCACTTTTTCATCCCTACCTCCTTGCTAACCTCTGGCAACCACTGATCTTTTTACTGACTCTGTAGTTTTGCCTTTTCCAGAATGTCATATAGTTGGAGTTATACTGTATGTAGACTTTTTGGATTGGCCTCTTTTACTCAATAATAAGCATTTAGGATTCTTCTAGGTCTTTTCATAGCTTGATTAGACAGCTCGTTTCTTTTTAGCACTGAATAATATGCCACTGTCTGGATGTACTTGTTTATTTATCCATTTACCTACTGAAAGATATCTTTGTTCCTTCCAAATTTGGGTGGTTATGAATAAAACTGCTGTAAACATCCATGTGAAGGTTTTTGTGTGGACATAAGTTTTAAGCTCCTTTGAGTAGATACCAAGGAGCAGGATTACCGGATCTTAAGGTAAGTATATGTTTAGTTTCGAAGCAACCACAAAGTGGCTTCCAAAGTGGCTGTACCATCTTGCATTCCCACTAGAAATGGATGAGAGTTCCTGTTGCTCTACACCCTCACCAACATTTGGTGTTGTCAGTGTTCTGGGTCTTGGCCATTCTTACTAATGATATCTCATAGTTGTTTTAATTTGCATTTCCCTGATGACATCTGATGTGGAGCATCTTTTCATTTGCTATTTGCCATCTGTATAATCTTTTTTGGTGAAAGTGAAAGTGTTAGTCTCTTAGTCCTGTCCGACTCTTTGTGACCCCATGAACTGTAGTCCTCAGGCTCTTCTGTCCATGGAATTCTCCACCAAGGGTACTTGGGTGGATTGCTATTCCCTTCTCCAGGGGATCTTCCCAACCCAGGGATTGAACCCAGGTCTCCTGCACTGCAGGCAGATTCTTTACCATCTGAGCCAACAGGGAAGCCCCTTCTTCAGTGAGGTATCTGTTAAGGTCTTTGGTCTACTTTTTAATTGGGCTATTTGTTTCTATATTTAAGAGTTTTAAGAATTCTTTGCATATTTTAAGAAATATTTATCAGATATATCTTTTGCAAATATTTTCTCCCCAAGCGAGTAGTTTATCTTTTCATTCTATTGACAGTGTCTTTTGCAGAGAAGTTTTTCATTTTAATGAAATTTAGCTTATTAATTCTTTCTTTCAAAGATCATGCCTTTGGTGTTGTATCTAAAAAGTCATCACCAAACTCAAGGTTATCTAAATTTTCTCTTATGCTGTCTTCTAGGAATTTTATAAGTTTGCACTTTACATTTGGGTATGTGATCCATTTTTCTTGGGTTTGGGGTTTTTAATTTTTCTTTATTTTTATTGAAGTATAGTTGATATACAATATTATATAAGTTACAGATGTAAAATATAGTGATTCACAATTTTAAATATTATACTTCATTTGTAGTTATTATAAAATATTGGATCTATTTCCCATGTTGTACAATATATCCTTGCTGCTTATTTTATATGTTATAGCTTGTACCTCTTAATCCTCTACCCTTTTACTTCCCCTCTCCTCTTCCCTCTCCCCACTACTGGTAACCACTAGTTTGTTCTCTATAAGGAGGGTATGTGATCCATTTTGAGTTAATTTTTGTGAAGCTGTAAAGTCTTAGATTCTTTTTTTTTTTTAATGTGGATTTCTAGTTGCTTCAGCACCATCTGTTGGAATTTTTCTCCATAGTTCTGCTTTTTCTCCTTTGTCAAATATCAATTGGCTATATTTATGTGGATCTCTTTCTGGGCTCTCTATTCCATTCCATTAATCTATTTGTCTGTTCTCTCACCAATACCACACTGTATTGATTGCTATAGCTTTACAGTAAGGCTTGAAATTGCTCGTGTCAGCACTCCAATTTGTTCTTCTCCTTCAGTATTGTGTTGGCTATTCTGAGTCTTTTGCCTCCCCATACAAACTTTAAAATCCGTTTGTCAATAGACACAAAGTACCTTGCTGTATTTTGACAGGGATTGTGTTAAATCTACAAATCAAGTTGGGAAAAACTGACATCTTGACAATATTAAATCTTCCTGTCTGTGAATATAGGATAGCTCATTTATTTAGTTATGCTTTGATCTCTATCATTAGAGTTTTGTAGTTTTTCTCATATAAATCTTGTCCTATTTTGTTAGTATTCTGTTTTGTGGGGAAGCTAATGTAAATGGTATTGCACTTTTTATTTCAAATTCCACTTGTTCCTTGTTAGCATGTAGGAAAGCATTTGAGTTTTGTATATTAACCTTGTATCTTGCAACCTTTCTATATTCACTTGTTAGTTGGAGAAAGTTTTTTATTGATTCTTTTAGATTTTCTATATAGACAATCATGCCATCTGCAACACAGATTGTTTTATTTCTCTGTTTCTAATCTGTATTCCTTTTATTTCCTTTCCTTTATTATTGCATTAGTTAGAACTTTCAGTATGATATTGAAAGCAGTGATGAAAGAGGACATCCTTGCCTTGTTCCTTGTCTTAATGGGAAAGATTTTGGTTAGGTTTTCTGTAGGTATTCTTTATCAGGCTGAGGAAGTTCAACTCTGTTCTTAGTTTACTGAGGGTTTTTTTTTTTTTTTTCACCTGAATAAGTGTTGAATTTTGTTAAATGCTTTTTCTGTATCTATTAATGTGATCATGTGATCTTTCTTCTTTAGCCTATTGATGTAACAGATTACATTAATTGATTTTCAAATGTTGGACCAGCCTTTTATACCTGGGATAAATTCCACATTGTTGCAGTATATAATTCTTTTTTCTATTTTGTTGGATTCAACTTGATAATATTTTGCTGAATATTTTCACGTCTATGTTTATGAGAGATATTGGTCTGTAGTTCCCTTACAATGTCATTGTCTGATTTGGGGATTAGGATAATACTGGCCTCACAGAATGAGTGAGGAGTTATTGCTTCTGCTTTTATCTTCCGAAAGAAATTGCAGGGAACTGGTATAATTTTTTCCTTAAATGTCTGTTAGAATTCACCAGTGAACTCATCTGAGCATGTTTTCTGTTTTGGAAGGTTATTAATTATTGATTCAATTTCCTTAATATATGTATACCTATTTAGATTATTTCTTTTTTTTTTGTAATTATTTATTTCTTTACACATAACTGAAGTGATGTTACAGTACATAAGTTATTTACAACTGTGCAGTAATGTGTTGCAAAATAAATTATCTAGAAGGCAGCAAAAGTACATTGTGAACGTGTATAAAACTGTACAGCGTTTACGGGTACACTTTTTATATGATTATTGGCTCTGTAGTGTTTCAAGTTATGTTCTCAGAAAGAGAAACAAAATGCCCAAGATTAAAGGAAAAAATATACAAACCACGCGGATTTGACTCCATTAAAAACACAACTGAGTGTCCTGCCTCCATGTCCCTGTGAGGCGGCGGGCGGTGCAGCCAGGCCCTCGCCCAGCCCAGCGTCCTGGCCCCAGCCGGAGGCCCGAGCCATCGGCAGCTTCGTGGTGACAGGACGGTAGCCGGTCCGGTGCTCTCCCCGCCCTCTGACCAGAGACCACTCTTGCTGAGGGGTAGACGCCTTAGTTTTATTCTCTTGAGTCGATCAAAAATGGAACCAGGAATTTAAAGACTGCTCTCCATCCTGCAGCTCCTGAGATGCCTGTGCAGCCGCCAGAGAAGAGCCCGGGGCCACCGTGCCCGTGCCCGCGTCCCCGGCTCCGCGTCCTCCCGCGGGGGCTAGTAGGAAGGAGGCACCAGGGACCCAGTGCGGTTTCTCCCTGGGTGTCCCCATTGGAGACATGGTCTCCTCCCGCCGCCTGGACTCGGCAGCAGACGTCAGGGGGCTCGCCTGTGTCCTGTGCAGCTATCCCTGCGCGTCAGGCCGGCAGGAGCACAAAGTCGTCATTGACGTCGACCATGGGCACGTAGAAGGACGGCACCTCATTCACGCACAGGGACTTGTGCCTGGCGGGGTCCAGCTCCTGGACCTTCAGCTGCCACTCCATCCTCTGCACGGCGTTGAGAGCTGGTGTAATTTTTTCCTTAAATGTCTGTTAGAATTCACCAGTGAACTCATCTGAGCATGTTTTCTTTTTGGAAGGTTATTAATTATTGATTCAATTTCCTTAATATATGTATACCTATTTAGATTTTTTCTTCTTATGTGAGTTTTGGCAGGTTGTGTCTTTCAAAAAGTCAGTCATTTTTAATCTAGGTTATCTAATTTTGGGGCATAGAGTTGTTCAAAGTATTCCTTAATTATTCTTTTAATATATTGGCAGTAACATCCCCACTTTCATTTTTGGTGTTAGCAATTTGTGTCCTCTCTCTCTTTTTTTTCTTAGCCTGACTAGAAGCCCATCAATTTTATTAATCTTTTCAAAAACCAGTTTTTGGTTTCATTGATTTTTCTCTATTAATTTTCTGTTTTCAATCTCTTTCATTTCTGTTCTGATTTCTCTTATTTATTTTCTTCTGCTTACTTTGGATTAATTTGTTCTTGTTCTAGTTTCCTAAAGTAGAGGTTAAATGATTTATTTTAGATCTTTCCTCTTTTCTAATGTATTCATTCTATGTTTCTCAATTTTCTTCAACCTCTGTTTTTATTGTATCCTACAAATTTTTATGAGTTGCATTTTCATTTAGTTGAAACATTTTAAATTTTCTCTAGATTTTTCCTTTGACTCATGTATTATTTAGAAGTGTGTTACTTTATTTCCAAATATTTTGAGATTTTCCAACTATCTTTCTGATATTGATTTACAGTTTAATACTATTGTGATCTGAGAGTAGACATTACATGATTTCTCTTTCTTTTTAACTGCTTAATGTATACAAGTTCATCATCACTAGACCTGCCTTACAAGAAAAGCTAAAGAAATTTCTTCAAATTGAAACAAAAGGATGCTAATGACATGAAAACATATATAAAACTCGGACGTGACTAAGCAAGTGAACTGAACAGTAAACATATACTCAAGTTCAGAATACTCTAATACTGTAATGAAAGTGAAAGCAAAAGTGTTAGTCACTCAGTCCTGTCTGACTCTTTGAGACCCCATGGACTGTAGCCTGCCAGGCTCCTCTGTCCATGGGATTCTCCAGGCAAGAATACTGGAGTGAGTTGCCATTTCCTACTCCAGGGGATCTTCCTGACCCAGGGATTTAACCCACTTCTCCTGTACTGCAGGTAGATTCTTTACTGTCTGAGCCACCAGGGAAGTCAATACTGTAATGGTGGTGTATAAATCATTTTTATCTCAAGTAGAAAATTTTAAAATAATATTAAAAGTAACCATAGCTACAATAGCATGTTAGTGAATGCGCAATATAAAAATATATGAAGTATGACATCAGTAGCATAAAATGTGCAGGGAGAAGTAAAATTATAGCATTTTTATATGCAGTTTATGGTAAGCTATGATCAGCTTTTTAAAAAATGTTATATCTAGAAAACTTTATGTAAGACTCTATGAGGCTTTATATAAAACTCACAGTAGCCACAAAGAAAAAACCTATAGTAGTTATCAAAAGTTAAAGGGAAAGAAATTAAAGCATATTACTACCAAAAAATAAATAAAAATCACAAATAAAGACAAGAAAGACAGGAAAAAAGCAACTAAGGAACTAAAAAAAAACTAAAAAACAATTAACAAAATGGCAATAGTATGTCCTTACTATTAGTAATAGTCCTTACTATTATATAGTAATGAAAAGTGAAAGTGAAGTCACTCAGTCGTGTCCGACTCTTTGTGAGCCCATGGACTGTAGCCTACTAGGCTCCTCCCTCCATGGGATTCTCCAGGCAAGAATACTGGAGTGGGTTGCCATTTCCTTCTACAGGGGATCTTCCTGACTCAGGGATCAAACCCAGGTCTCCTGCACTGAAGGCAGACGCTTTAACCTCTGAGGCACCAGGGAAGCCCATTATATAGTAATACATATTACTTATTTACTATTACTTACTATTAAGTAGTAATAGTCCTTACTATTATTACCCATTAATAATTACTTGGAGTCTGGCAGATTACAGTCCATGGGGTCACAAAGGGTCGGACGCGAGTGAGTGACAAACACATTTTCTTACTTAAATGTAAATGGACTAAATTCTCTAATCAAAAGACACAAAGTGGTTGAATGGGTTAAAAAAGATAAGATCCAACAGTATGCTACCTATAAGACTCACATTAGCTTTAAAGATGCATATAGCTTGAAAATGAGTGATAGAAATGGAGTATCACATAAAATGAACTTTCAGTCAAAATTGGTTACCAGAGAAAAAGAAAGTTACTATATAGGGGTAAAGGGATCAGTTCATCAAGAGTATACAACAATTGTAAATACATATGCACCCAACACTGGAGCACCTAAGTATTTTAAGCAAATATTAATAAACTGAAGAGAGAGATAGATGGCAATACAATAGTAGTAGGAGACATCAATACCCCACATTTAACATTGAACGCATCATCCAGACAGAAAATTAATAAAAAGCACACCTGAATAACACTATAGACCAAATGGACCTAACAGACACATACAGAACATTCCATACAGCAGCAACAAAATACACAGTTTTCTCAAGCACACACAAAATATTCTCCAGGACATTGTATATTGGGTCACAAAGCAAGCTTCAATGATTTAAGGAGATTGAAATCACGTTTAGTGTCTATTCTAGCTTTGATGGTATGAAACCAGAAATCAGCAACAGGAAAAAACTGCAAAATTTACAATTATGTGGAAATTAAACAATACACTCCTAAATAACCAACTAGTTGAAGAAGAAATCAAGAGAAAAATCATAAAATTCTTTGAGACAAGCAAAAATGAAGTCACAACTACCAAAACTTATGGGATATATCAAAAGCAGTCTTAAGATGGAAGTTTATAACAATAAATTTGTACATTAAGAAAAAGAAAGATCTCAGATAAGCAACTTGAATTTATACCTCAAGGAATTAGAGAAAAAGTTAGAAGCTCAACATTAGCAGAAAGAAGAAAATAATAAAGATTATATGAGAAATAAATAAAATAAAGATTAGAAAGACAAAATCAATAAAACTAAGATTTAACTTTTTGAAAAGATAAAAAACTGAGAAAACTTTAGCTAGTCTAAGCAAGGGAAAAAAGAAAGGACTCATAAAGGTGTAAATGGCAGAAGAGACATTACAACTGGTACCATGGAAATACAAAGAACCCTAAGGTTACTATAGCAATGAATTGGATAATCCATTAATAGAAGAAACTGATAAATTTCTAGAAACATGCATACAATATACCAAGATTGAGTCATAAAGAAATAGACAAACTGAGCAGATCATAGTGACTAAGGAGATTGAAATAATAATCAAAAGCCTTCCACCAAAGAAAAGCTCAGGACAGGATGCTTTTGCTGGTGAATTCTACTACAAATTTAAAGAAGAATTTTTTTTAAATCCTAAAATTCATATGGAATCACAAAAGACCTGGAATAGCCAAATAAATCCTGAAAAGAAAAAAGCTGGAGGCATGATACTTCTTGGACCTGGAATAGCCAAATAAATCCTGAAAAGAAAAAAGCTGGAGGCATGATACTTCTTGGTTTTGAATAATACTGCAAAGCTATAATAAACATGCAGAAGGAAATGGCGACCCATGCCAGCATTCTTGCCTGGAGAATCCCATGGACAGAGGAGCCTGGTGGGCTGCAGTCCGAGGGGTCGCAAAGAGTCAGACACAATGAAGTGACTTAGCATAGCACAATAAACAAAATAGTATAGTACTAGCATAAAAGCAGACACACAGTCTAATGGAATAGAATGCAGAGCCCATAATTAAACCCATGTACATACACTTAACTCATGTTTGACAAGGTAGCCAATAATACTCAATGGGGAAAAGATAGTCATTTCAATAAATGGTGTTGGGAAAACTGGATATTCACAAACAAGAGGATGAAACTGGATCCCTAGATACGTCACTCACAAAAATTAACTTGAAATATATTAAAGACGAATGTAAGGCCTGAAATTGTCAAACTCCTAGAGGAAAACAGGGAAAATTTTCCATGACATTGGTCTTGGTGACCATTTTTAAAATATAACCTTAAAAGCATGCTCAATAAAAACAGAAATAAACAAGTGGGGTTATATCAAACTAAAAAGCTTCTGCATATCAACAGAAACAGTCAACAGAATGAAGAATCAATCTAATGGGATAGGAGAAAATATTTGCAAACCATCTTCCAAATAAGGGGTTAATATCCAAAATGTATAAGGAATTCATACAACTCAATAGCAATAATAATAATCTGATTTTTTAATGGTCAGAGGGCTGATTAGGCATTTTTTTTCAAAGAAGACATACAAATGGACAACAAGTACATGAAAAGATGCTTCAATATCACTAATCATCAGGGAAATGAAAATCAAAACCACAGTAAGATATTACCTCATACCTGTTAGAATGGCTATTATCAAAAAGACAAAAGATAGCAAGTTTTGGCAAGGTTATAGAGAAAAGAGAACCCTGTGCAGTGTTGGTTGGAATGTAAATTGGTGCAACCACTATGAAAAAAGTTGTGAAAGTTCCTCAAAAAATTAAAACTAGAACTACCATATGATCCAGCAATCCCACTTCTGGGTATATATCAGAAGAATACAAAACCACTACCTTGAAGAGATATCTTCACCCCCATGTTCTGTGCAGTGTTATTCACAATAGCCTAGACATGGAAACAAGCTAAGTGTCCATGAATGTATGAACAGATGAGATACATATGACGGAATATTGTAGAATGGTGGTTGCCAGGGGCTGGAGAGGTAACGGGGAGCTGTTGGTTGAAGGGTACAAACTTGCAGCTATAATATCAATATAAGTTCTGGATATCTAATTACAGCATGGTGATTATAGTTAACAGTACTGTATTATATACTCGAAAGGTGATGAGTTGAAAGTTGACCACTTTAAACTGTCTCACCACCAAAAAAACAAATTATGTGAGGTGATGGATGTGTTAATCAACATTATTTTGGTAATCATTTCACAACGTATACATGTATCAAATCATCACACTGTATACCTTAAACTTACACAATGTTATATATCAACTCTAATAAATTTGAAAAAAATAAAGTAAAAAATATGAAAGAAAAGAAGGAGGGTAGGGTTAGTTCTATATAAGGTGAGAGGCAGAATCACATAATGTCGCAACTCAAAAGTTTTCTTAATCATCCATTCAGGAATTTGAAATTGGCATCCCATTGGACTGTATCCATTATGAAATATGTTCTCTTTGGACAACACAGGGCTTTTGTTTTGTTTTAACTAACCCAAGAGACTATTTATAAAGTTCTGAAATCCCAGACTCTGTGAAAAGATGGGAAGACCTGACCTGTCCATATTCCAAACTGTCGATAATCATTGGCTAGGATTTAACAGCAGGAAATACCTTCAATCCTTCCGTCTCCTGCCACAGCTTCCAGTTCCAATTCTGTAAAGCCAGAGCTTCCCTCTGATGGCTGCAGCTACCAGCCATCAGTTGCAGGTCCTGAGAGTTTAATCCCTTCGTTCAATGTGTAAGGAAACCAAAGACCAGAGAAACCGTAGGAGTTGCCTAAAATCAGAACCTATTGTAAACAAAGTGAGGAACTCAAGAGACTCCTTAAACACAGGAGGACCCCAACTGGGATGGTTTTGAATGACCAAGGTCTCTGGCAGTTGTGGGCATCGCAGTTTTTAGTGAGTTCTTCGGGTTGGTTCTTTGAGTAGGGCAAGCCTCCTAGAGTCTCCAGCTTCCTCCAGAGGAATCTCCTCCCCCACAACCCCAAAGCTCTATTCTGCACTCGACAGTGTCCCCAGCACACAGTTTCCAGAACGAACGATAGAATGCACCCTGGGCTCCTCCAGAAGTAATCAGGGTATGCAGCGGGAGCGAATGCTGTCACTGGGCTCCAGGAAGACAGGATCCCTGTGGGGCGCCTGGCAGGGGTACAGAGGGCCTCGCGGGTTCCCCAGAATTGCTTCATATCTAAACGGCTACTGAGGTCCCATTCACACTGGGGTACGAGGGCTCGGAAACCCCCTTGAGGGACCGACCCCGCCAAGGCGGCTAGAACTTCGTGCGTCCCGAATCCTGGGAGCACCAGGTGCGCGAGGCGAGAGGCCACCCTCCGCCTCCGCGCTGAGACAGGCGGGGACCCTGGGGCGGAGCCCAGAGCGGAGCTGGCGCACCAGCCGGGCCCCAGAAGCCAGGGAGAGCTGCGCGGGCGGAACGCGGGCTGGAACCCGGGGACCACGACGCGCCTGGGAAGGGCGCTGGGTGAGAAGGAAGAGGGACACCTCCTTAGAAGCGCAAGTCCGGCTTCCCGAGACCGCTGATGGGGAGAGCTCGGAAGCGGGTAAGTGCAGAGCTTGGCGCAGTCCCGGGCTTCGGTGGCGGGATGCGGGGCGTCGCTCTGGCTGAGGGCTCAGACGCCCGCTTCTTCCTCAGGGAGTTTCGGGCCGCTTTGCCTGCTGCCGCCTTGCGAATGCGCCCTGGCTGGCTCGCAGTAAAGGAGTGGGTGCCGGGAGATGACCAGGCAGGGGGCGGTAGGCTGGGGCTAGGCAGGGCGGCCGCGGACCGAAGGAGCGCTGGGCCGCGGGGCGAGCACCAAACCGCAGAGGAGGGCGTGGGCAGGGAGCGCCTTCGGGAAGGTGAGCGGGAAAAGGGAAGTGTCTCTGGGAAAATCCCCTCTCTGCAGCTCCTCTCTCCACTCCCAGTTTTCTTCCCGCCTGGAGGCCTCACAGGCTTTGCTTCTCGAGCCTGAATTTCTGACTTGATTCCCGCCCCTGCCAGGGCAGCGCCTCCGGCGACTGTGGTTAATGAGAGACAGTGGTTAATAAGGGAGACGAAGGACCAGGCTCCCGGAGCGGGTTGGTCAAGGGCAGGGAGAGCATCCCGAGGTAATGGGGAGTGGACCGGCTCCAGCCTGGCAGCCCTCCGTCTCCTCGCGGGTCCCGGGACCGGAACCAAAGCGCAGCCGAAAGTAGAATCCGAGAGAGCGCGA
Organism: Cervus canadensis; assembly: GCF_019320065.1. Lineage (NCBI taxonomy): Eukaryota > Metazoa > Chordata > Mammalia > Artiodactyla > Cervidae > Cervus > Cervus canadensis. The sequence goes on along the minus strand of NC_057395.1, from coordinate 49,134,915 downwards.
GTCCAGCTTCCCGATCGCCGCCTTAGTAAAACCTGCGGAGGGCTGGGTGAGACACAGAGGCGATCCAAAACGAAGCTATCTTTAGCTGCGGTCTTGAACCTCGCCCGGTACACAGCAGGCTGCCGCGCCGCAGGTTGCAGTGTACTGGCCATCCTGCGACTGCTGTCCGTGCTGGGGGTCTTGGGAGTGGGGGGGGGGGGGGAGAGCAGTTTCTGTCCTTCTTTCTCCCCACCTTCTCACAGGGCTGGACCAAATCAAACCTACTGTCCAGTTTGTTCCGCTTCTTGCCTCCAGCATCCCGTGGCTCCCACTTTTGGGAGTCCTTCCCAGTGTGCTAGGAGGTGGGGGAAGGTGGATGAGCGCGGGGAGCGGGGCGGAGGGTGGGCAGGTGAGAGGTGGCATTCCGTGGGTGCTGGGTCTGGATTCTTTTCCCAGTGCCTCGGACACCTCGAACCCAACGGTACCCTATCTTCCGAGGGCTCAGTACTTCAGAAACTTTATTTCCTCCCCTATGGGCATCTGGAGGCACCAAGAATGTAGAGAACTTAGGCCATAAGGGACATGTCAGCCCTCAAGCCCTCCTGGATCCTCACTGACACTCCCCCCACTCCCACACCCCCACCCCCTTGGGCGGCTGTTTTCAGTTAAGCAATATCTTGGAGCTGCCACCACTTTCAGAGGACACAGACTCCTTAAGGAGATGTGGTGCCTCCCGGTCAAGGCTGGAAGGGGAACTGGGGGCCTGGTGAGGGGGCAGATCAAAAGAGTGGAGGCAGGGAAGGGAAGCAGACAGCAGGTTTTTTCTAAAATGGCCTCAGGAAGCAGCAGGAGAGTTCCCTCCCACCCACAGGCTTCTCCACCTGCAGAATCTTGTTTGGGATCTTCATTCATTCCTTCAACAGCCCCTCCTCTGTGTCAGGCCCTGGGCTAGGCATCAGGATTTTGGTTTATAGGAAAACTGGAATTCAGAGAGCATAAATCACTGGCCCAAGATGAATCAGCCTGTCCATGTGAAAGTGGTGATTTTCAAGTCTGTGAACTGGCCCAGAGAGGAAGCAGTCCCTGCTTTGGAGAAAAGACCCTACTGTATCCATATCTTCTGGCTTCATTGTCCCTGGTCACAGCTGGCAAAACACTGTGACTCCCATAGAGTCCTGAGTCGGCTGCCTGAGCAGCTGGGGAAAACTTCTGGAAGACCCTTGTGGAGGCTTCCTGGGGGGCAGGGGAGGGTGACTGGGCAGTCAAACTGGTCTTGGCCCCTGGGCAAAAAGCAAAGATATACATTCTTCTTGGGTGTCTCTGGGGAGTCCAAACCAACCCATGCCCAAATCCCTCCTGGCAGCCAGTCAGTAGGGGATTTCCCAATTTCCAGGTATCATGTGTCCTCCCCACTGTACCATGGGCAGTTCTGCCTGGGGGTAGACACTGGATCTGGTTTGCCTACACGTGGGGGGACTCTGAGAAGATGCTACCAGGTGTTCACCTGTATCTTATCAACTGGCTGTGTCTCCTTCCAGGATCGAGGATGGCATGTTGACTCCCCAAGGATGTGGGCAGGGTGCTAGGATCTCTGACCTCATGAGAGCAGAAGGTCTGGACCCTAGCTCAGAGTCTGCAGACCCTGGAGTCTCCCACACACCGCTCCCTGGCAAGCTTCACCATGGCAGCCCAGAATGGAAATGCTAGTTTTCCAACCAACTTCAGTATACCCCAAGAACATGCCTCCTCCCTCCCCTTCAACTTCAGTTATGGTGATTATGACCTCCCTCTGGATGAGGATGAGGATATGACCAAGACTCAGACCTTCTTTGCAGCCAAGATCGTTATTGGGGTGGCACTTGTGGGTATCATGCTGACTTGTGGTATTGGCAACTTTGTCTTTATCACTGCCCTCACCCGCTATAAAAAGCTGCGCAACCTCACCAACCTGCTTATTGCTAACCTGGCCATCTCCGACTTCCTGGTAGCCATCATCTGCTGCCCCTTTGAGATGGACTACTACGTGGTGCACCAGCTCTCCTGGGAGCATGGCCATGTGCTCTGTGCCTCTATCAACTACCTGCGCACCGTCTCACTCTACGTCTCCACCAACGCCCTGCTGGCCATTGCTATTGACAGGTGAGGATGTCAGGCACGGGAAACATGACGGAGGTGGCCCAGGTCTCCTCTTTCCTCGCTTCAGCTCTAACAGCTGGCTTTATTCCAGATTCAAATGTTTGCCGATCTATCGAGGCAAAAGGAGGGTTGGTTTCTTCAGTTGTGGCTCATATTCTCCCAAACGTAGGCAAGAGTGAGTCTCCTGAACCCCTAGCTCTCAGCCATGCCGCCACATACCACATCTGCTTCAGATACAGGCATGTCATATAACCATGAGCCTCTCCAACACACAAGCAAAAGCAGCAGGTTTAAGCAAGTTACTACTTAGCTACATTATAGACAAGGCAGCTTCCAGTCAAGGCAGCATGTGCAAAGTTTTTCTTGTAACCACAACCCAAATCAAGATATAGAACATCTTCATCCCCTAGAAAGCTTCCTTGTGCTCCTTACCAGTCAATCCTCCCACCCCAGGCAACCATCAATCTGATTTCTAGTGTCATAGTTTCATTTTACCCACTTTTTAACTTCACAAAAATGGAATAATACAGTAGGCACTCTGGTTTCTGGTGACTTTGATGCAAAGCTGATTTTACAGTGGGTTTATTGCCTGGTTTGCTTGTAAAAAAGAGAGAAGGACATTTTTGCCTTTCTTTTTTGCATACATCCCTCTGCTTATTTGCATATATTTGCATGATATATTCTGGAAGTCCTTGATCTGTTGTAAATTTATAAAGAAAAATTTCTAATTACAGCTTCAGACAAATTTGACACATGTTTTATTTATGTAAACAGTAGTAGGCCAGCATTGAACCACCAGTGGCTCTTTTTAAAAAGCCAATCCGTGTCACATCTTCTTGGTTCATCATTGTGAGTTATATTGAAACTCATTTTGATGATGTATTTTTAATCATCTTCTTCCTTTTTATCATCTTTCAGTTTGTTTTTCCCAGTTCTCAGTGCTATTTAGGTTCATTGTCCTTTTTAATCAACCCATTGATTTTTTCATTTATGATAATATAATACACATGCAGATATAAGAGGCTTCTTCCTTTTTATAACTTAATTCCTATAGGGAAAAAACAATTTTGTTACCACAACTGTGAGGCTCTCAAGCCCTGAACCCAGTGTTTATGAAACTTACCTATCAACCAACTACACAAAATACCCCAGGGGAAATATGTTTGATACAATGATACAAAGTCAGATTCTTGGGGCCCTACTGAATGGGAATCCCCTGGCTAAGCATCTGCATTTTACCCAATTCCCTGAGTGACTCTGTTGTCTGCTCAAGTGGGAGTTACCACTGTCCTCACCCACTTTGTTCCATTGAAATCTTTGTCTTTATAATGTAATTGCAGGGCTTTTCTTTCTTTTTTTTTAATATTAGAGATTCTCAGGAAGTAAACATCCTGTTACAATACAGGAGTGGTTCCTTTTCCACTCCAAACTAGCTCTGCCTCAGTCAGCTTTCAGCTCTGTCAGCAGTTCCACCATCTCCCAGTCACACAGGCAGGTAATACCACCATCATCCTTTGCTTTTCTCCCCGTTCTACCCCCACCCACACACCCCCTTTGCCAGATGCAGCCCTACACCAGGTCCTGGCACTAGTCCCTCCAGCCTCATCTCTTGGCAAGTCATGGCTGGACCATCACTATGCTCCTCTAACTTGTCTCTTCCCCTACAGGAGATTCTGACTGCCCCCTGAAATCCATACTCATCCATAATAAGCATCAGAATATCACCATTGAAGAGTCTTTCTAATATATTTCATTCCTTACAAAACCTCCAAAAGTTTCAATGCCTATAGAATACATGCCAAATCCTGAGTCTAGCACCTTGTATGTAGTCTTTATAGTCTGATGCCAATCTGTCTTTCAGTCTCATGTATGGGGACACAGTCTTTTCCAAAGGACACTGTATTTTAAGCACAATAACCATGTCTTCTATCTTTATGTTTCCTTTGTGCTTAGCAAAGAGCCTCAAACCTGTGCCTTAGTTTGGTTTACTCCCAAAATAGACCCTGAGACAAGGATTCATGTACAAGTAGCACCCAGGAAGCACCTACAGGGAGATGGGAAATGCAGCAAGGGAAGGCAGTCAATAAAAGCTGTGTCACTGAACAAATTTCCACTGTGGGAAACTGATGCTTATTCTTGCCACAGAACTCTTGGAGCTGGTGTCGATCACACCTCAGAGTTCTCCCAGGAGTGGGAGGTGGGTGAAGGAGCTGAGCTATTTATATACCAAACCTCATAAGTCATTTGTGAGGGCCTCTGGAAATTCTGTTCAGGTTACCAAGAGTACTCTGGAAGCCAGAGAAGACCTTCTGACAAAGAAATGCAGGTGTTAGCTGGTGGGAGTGGACAGGTATGCACTGAAGTCATAAAAGCCAAGGGATATAGGGGGGCATCAACAGCATCTGCTTCAACCTGGTAGATCCACAGGTTGCTGAATCCTACTGTATTTTTATGCCCAGCCTATGTGTGTGGAAACATAAAGTAGTAGAAGACACAGTCTTTGACCTCTGGGAGCTTTACTTCCACACAAAAACTAGGATAATCTATTGATAAGTTAAGAGTAACTTAGAGGAAGACATGATGATTATGTTGGTGATGCAGTCTGGGAACACTTCATGAGGAAGTTGTGGTAATTTGAGTGCGCTATTCTGACCACCTCCTATACTCCACTGATCAAGGCAAGACTCTATAGCTCCAATAGTAGTAGATGACTGAACACACAACCCTTGAAGCTAGAACAGTGAGGCTGACCGCAGTTGGTTGGTCTCGTATACTCCCAGCCCAAGGGAGGAGATCGCTGCACCCCAGGCAGGGCCATGTGTCCCGTGTGGGAGTTGCACTCAGGAATAGAATGAACCAGCAGGGGCTGTGGACAGCAGGCTTTACAGTGACAAGAGGCTGAGGTGACCTTAGCTCCCATGGGAGGATGTGATTGGCTTGTTTGAATGATTTTGCCAACTGGCAGGGAAGTGAAACCCATTAGTTGTGGGTTGGGGGTGCACTTTTTCCCACTGATAGAGAAACTAGCAGGACAGGAGCCTTTCCCACCAGGAGGAGGGATACATCTGGTGAAAAGAGAGGAACTCACTGCTAAATTTTTATAGATATTAAAGCACATATGGAATTTCAACTCTTAAAATTCATGACTCTAATAAATAGCATCCCTCTTTCTTACTCAGTTTCAAACCAATTGAAAAATAAGGCAAAATGATAAGAAAGATAGATGATGGCCAAACTCTTACTTTTGTTGAGATGACATTAATATTAAATAATTGGCTTGTATCTGTAGGCACGGAGACTACATCATACTCAGAACAAACCCTGACACTGGCATCAGGAGAAGAGCAATGTTCATGTGCAGAGGGCCTAGAAGAGATGCTATTTGAAGTCACAGAGACCCCAGAAGAAGAGTGTTGACCTCAAGAAACAGCCAAGCAGATAGATGGCAGCAAAGACTTTACAGATGTCCCTCTTGCCAATGAAAGGGTCATAGGAAAAGATGAGTTTAAACAAAGTATTATAGCTTCCAGCATGCTTTATGTACATTTACCTTCTCAAATGGAACCTTTCAAAAAGGTTATCTGTAGTTATTTTTGTCCACCTTTCACAGATGAAGAAACTAAGTCCCAGGGGCATAAGTGATTTATCTGAGGATTTAGGTACAGAGCTAAAATCCAGGGTTTCTGAATAATACCTAGGCAGTGTTCTTTATTTTATGATTTATTTGATGACAATAAATTGTAAAATAAAGCTCTGAATTTTGGAGCATCCTATAGGATAAGGAAGAAGTTACTGAGGGAAAAGGAATTAGAATTTAAGAGTTGACAGCAGAGTAAGCAGGGCTGTAGAAATTCTCTTTAGCATTGGTCACTGAGATACTTTTCATGCTGAAATCAGATTGGGAGAGTTAGTAAGTCCTGAACTAGTTCTACATTATGTAAAGACTTTGGACTCACTATGGGAGGCAGAATAATCACCCCAAGATATCCATATCTTAATCCCTAGAACATGTTATGCCTAAGAGGAATTAAGGTTGCTAATTAGCTGATCATAAAATAAGGACATTATACTGGATTATCTGGGTGGGCTCAGTGTAATCACAACAGTCCTTAAATGGGCAAAAGGGAGGCAGAAAAGTCAGTGTCAGGGTGATGTGTTGTGGGAATGGCTTGACTGATCATTGATGGCTTTAAACATATTAGGGGGCCATAAGCCAAGTAATGCAGGCAGCCCTAAAGGAAAAACAAATGAGATTTTCCCCAAAGAGCCTCCAGAAAGGAACACAGGCCTACCAACACCTTGATGTTAGCCCAGTAAGATACATGTCAGACTTAAGACTTCAAAACTATAAGATAATAAATTTGTTTAAGCCACTGAGTTTGTAGTAATTTGTTATAGCAGCAATAGGAAACTGATACACTTAGCATCACAGAGAGACAATGATTGTGAGATGTCCCTGCCCCAGTGAAGGATGAGCTAACCCACTTGTCCCCATCTCCAGCCCTGTGAGCCTTGTGCTATCCAGGCAATTCGTGCAGGTTAACTTGGAAAAACTGGGACCCATGATGGGTAAAGAAATCTAGCACGCACTGCTCATTAATTTATATAGCTAGGGTGCAGCCAGTGGTTTGGATGAGATCCAGTTTTATCTCAAGTCTTCAGAAAGCTGCAACCTGGGGTGAACCAGGCTGCCACGAGATCGCCTAATTGAAGTCTATGGTCAGAGCTGCCGGTGGGAAAGGGGAAGGCAAAAGCAGGTAAAACAACCTCATGACAGATTATTGCCAGGGACAGACAAAAATAGCACTTCAGAAGGCCTTCTTGGTCAAGTCAGAAACTTGGAAAGGTGACCAAAGGGTCTAGTTACCAAAAAGTGTAAAGTGAAAGTGAAAGTGAAGTCGCTCAGTTGTGTCCAACTCTCTGCGACCCATGGGCTGTAGCCTACCACGCTCCTCCATCCATGGGATTTTCCAGGCAAGAATACTGGAGTGGGTTGCCATTTCCTTCTCCAGACGCTCTTCCTGATCCAGGGATCCAACCTGGGTCTCCCACATTATAGGCAGACGCTTTACCATCTGAGCCACCAGGGAAGGCTAGATCGAAATCTATGGATGTCTTCCTGCTGTTGGTCATAACCTGACTCAAGCTCCAGGTATGAGGTATATGTTCATCTCCAACACTGAATTGCTTCTTCCCAACCCCTCATGCCTCTTTTCTTCCTCCACCTTCCTCCACCACCTCTTCCTCTTGACCCATAAAATGCATAAGAATGATTTCAGGGCACTAAATTATCTAAATAGGTGTTATTAGGTTTTGCTAGAAAGGAGGTGTTCAACCTACACAAATGGGCTCATTTCCCACTAAGGGCTCCAACCTCTTTCCCAGGCAGTGTTGCTCATTGGAAAGAGGATAAAAGCCTTATGCTATATGCTTATGCACCTTATGCTTGATGGTGTCAAGGCAACTTTACATACCTTCTAATCTGAGCTTGAGACAGCCCATGGAGGTAGGTGTAAATTGTATCAGGAGCCTACATTCCATTCCCTGCACCAACTGAGCTTGGGCAAGTCATTTACATCTCACTAGATTGCTCAGATTCTACCCTAAACCACCCCTACCCTCCAGCTCTGTAATGCAGAATGACACCTGAGGGTGTCAGCAGAAAGTCCTAGTCCACAGACCTTCTTTTGCCTCTACACCAGGAGATATGTGAATTGAAAAGTTTTGAAAGAATTATATTCTTAGGCAGAATGGCAACCTGGAAAGTCAGTTCGTATCAATAGGATTTATAATCATGATAGACCGCATGTATTTATTGAATATCTAGTACATGCCAAGCATTTCACAAACATTGTAGCATTTAATATTCACAGCAGCCCTGCAAGGTAGATGTCATTTTATCCCACGTTGCATTTGAGGAAAGGAATCTCAGAGAGACTGATTGACTCTAGACCCTCAAAGCCAATCAGATTAAAAGCCAGGATCTATTCTGTTTGACCCAAATCCTGTGCAGTTCCCACTAAACCTCTCCTCTCTTCCAAATGCCAAATGATGTTGCTAAAATAAAATGAAGTATGTTGACACTGGAAAATAGGTACGTGGGGAGTCATTGTGCCATTTTGTCTGCTACTGTGGGTGTTTGGGTTAGCTAAAAACTAATAATGATTACAAGCATATATCAGCATACATCATTGCTACTGATGCTTCCCTCCCCCACCAGATATCTCGCTATCGTTCACCCCTTGAAACCACGAATGAATTATCAAACAGCCTCCTTCCTGATCGCTTTGGTCTGGATGGTATCCATTCTCATCTCCATCCCATCAGCTTACTTCACAAAGGAAACCGTCCTCTTCATTGTCAAAAACCAGAAAAAGATCTTCTGCGGCCAGGTCTGGCCAGTGGACCAGCAGCTCTACTATAAATCCTACTTCCTCTTTGTCTTTGGCATCGAATTCCTGGGCCCCGTGGTCACCATGACCCTGTGCTATGCCAGGATCTCCCAGGAGCTCTGGTTCAAAGCGGTCCCGGGTTTCCAGACTGAGCAGATCCGGAAGCGGCTGCGCTGCCGCCGGAAGACGGTACTGGTACTCATGTGTATCCTCACGGCATATGTTCTGTGCTGGGCGCCCTTCTATGGCTTCACAATCGTGCGCGACTTCTTCCCCACTGTGTTCGTGAAGGAAAAGCATTACCTCACAGCCTTTTATGTTGTGGAGTGCATCGCCATGAGCAACAGCATGATCAACACCGTGTGCTTCGTGACAGTGAAGAACACCACCATGAAGTACTTCAAGAAAATGCTGCTGCTCCACCGGCGGCCCTCCCACCATGGGAGTAAGTCCAGTGCTGACCTCGACCTCAAAACCAGCCGCCTGCCGGCCACGGAGGAGGTGGATTGTATCAGACTGAAGTGACCCACTGGTATTTCACAATTGAAAACCCAAAAGCCAGTACTTGGAGCAGTTTATCAATAACCAAGTTCACGGGCTGCATGGGGAAAGGGCAACAGTTTTCACACTTCACTGCTCTCAAGGATCTGGATGCTTGGGAAATCATAAAATGCAGTGCGGCTTGACACAAACCACAGCAGCTAACAGTTACTGATACCTGCTCAACGTACTGTGCACAACGACACCAGCGAGATTAAAGAGCAACGGGAGCCAACATTGACTGATTACCTACTATGTGTAAAAATATTTAAATAGCAAAATGAATTGGCAGAAGTCATTGGAGTCATTGAGTTATATCCAGATATTTAGGTGTCACAGGCCGCAGTTGGTCTTCTAGACTCATACTTCATCTTACCTCATTCTGTATCCAGTCAGTGCAGGAAAGTCAAAAGCCAACAGAATATAGAACAATGGAGATAAAAGCATGAGTTACAGTGTGGGGTTTACAGCCTCATGGGGAGACAGTTCACGCCATCCCAATGAGCTTTTTCACTCAGATCTTCTGATTTCCTTAGAACATTCTCTTGGATTCTGGTTGCCAGAAAAGAATTTTTCTCATAATCAGGTCATTAGTTATCTATAATGGTGTCATTTCAAAGAAAAGAACCAAAAAATTTCTTTTCCTCTGATCCTTGAAAGCTCATCATTCTTTTGGGTGAAGACAGATAATCCTGAAATGAGGAACACATCCAGTTCCTGACACCTTAAAGTAAGTGATGTCAGAAACTCCAGTATCAAGGACAAAGGGGTGCAGTTTGCCACTGGCAATGAACGTAATCTATGTGGCCATTTTGCTAAGGCCTGAGCCATTTTTCTAGAACACACTCTTTTATTCAAAGATGAGCTCTACTTGGAATTCAAAGACCTGGGTTCAAGTTCTAAATCACATGACCTAGATGTTTATTCTCTCTGCATCTCAGTTTTGTTCAATAAAACAAGACTACCTTACAAGACTGTTGGGAGAGACCACTGAAGTCATAGTTTATGAAAGTGATTTTCAGCTATACAAGTGACGAGAATGGATAACTGACATTGAGCAGTTTGTTTGGACCCCATCCACTGTGGCTTATTATGGAGAAACACTCCCACTTTTTCATCCTTATTCTATGAACCAGTGAGCCCTGAACTCTTTGCAGATCTCTGAACTCTACATCAGGAGAAAAAAAAAAAAATCCTTGTCCTGGGTTATAATCAGGAAGATTCGACCTCAGAGTCTCGGTAACCCCCTCCCCTGACTTTCAGTATCCCTGTGATCATAGAAGTGTTTTGACAATCTTCCCTGCACGTTGCCAAACAACATGCCCCAGAGTTGCCTAAATCTGTTTGTATTATCACATATCTGTGGTAATTGTGTATATTTGTCCTCATTTCTTCTGGATTCATTTTGAAGCAGAGACTATACAAATGGGAACTGATTTGGGATTGACTCAAATGACCCACATTTGGACAATTCCCACTTTTCTGTAGTTAAAGTGTTATTTAATTGTTTGCTTATGTGTGTATGTGTGTTTAATTAGTCGTTGGTGTTTTATCCAACAGTGATGTTTCAACCAACGTTTTCCTCTATCACCACACAGCAGACTCACTTTCACCCCAATTATTGTACCCTCAGAAAATGTAAACTCACTTTAACATTAGGCTAGCCAAACTGTTTATAAATTCTGGTTTAAAAAACTACATGATTTATTCTAAAGCCAAGCAAGTAAATATTTGGGGTTATCTGCATTTTCACAAATGTAATAACTGCATTTTTATTTATTACTCCTATCCTGACTCTTCTCCTAATAATATGATTCTTTAACAATAGACTGTTAACAATTGTATCTGTCAAAAGAATTCAGCCCCCTTTTTCCTTTTTATATTAAAACATACTAACCTCTCTCTTCATTTCAATTTAATGGAAACAACTTTTGTAAATATCAGTGTGATTTGTGAGTTTCCAGTGAATAAAAGTGTTACATTGTTATCAGATGAAATAATTAACATATGGAATCTTAACCACACTATTAAAGCATTTTCTCTGCTAACCTTCTGTGTGTTAGTATATTTAGATATCTGTGAAGTAATAGCCATTTAAACAGTTAAATCTTGAAACAGAGAAGGAAGTTCTTAAAAGCATTTTTAGAACAATAGTAGCTCACACCAGCAACCAGTCTCATCTTGGTCACATCTCTCAAGCTGGCAGCCCAGGAGAGTACTCATGCATGCAAATCAGTCAGAGAACCACTACTCCATGTTCACATTCACATTCACGCTCCCCCTTCATTTCATTCTTTAAAAATAAAAAAAATTTTAAAAAACATTCATTTTAAAATCATCTTGTTTGTTTAATGAATAATGCTGTTTACATGGAGACTGTTCATTGATCTAACTGGTGTTAAGGTAATAAATGAATAGCACTTGTGTTTACCCTTTTCTTCTCGAGACTAATTAATGCTAAGCTTAAGATACTTTTAATGTGCTGAGATATATAAATATTTATATATAATTTTATATTTGGGGCTATTGAAAATTTAATCTCGTTTAGCAAGACAGATCCATTTCCTTGGCCAGCATAAAAGAAGGATGGCTTTGTGATGAAGCTATTAGAGATTTTTCTTTTAGCATCCAACATCAATAATAAGTTGATTCTCAAATTGAAGAAATTAAAAAATAACTTCAGGCCTTTCGGGGGTAAAAACCAATTCCAGACTTATGAAGGAAAAAGTTACACATAGGACGTGATTATAAAACTTAAAGTGAGTTCTATCTCTAGGGGAAAGTGTCGGCTTTGAATCATATCTCCTCAATCTAACCATTATCTCTCCCTTGAACTCGAGATCACACACACACACACACACACACCCCTCAACAGGACGCCAAAGCAAGAAAAGGCCTTTGGGGGCATGTAATTCAACTCACCAGTGTCTTAGATGAGAAGATATGAATTCCAAAGGAGAAAGTGATTTGCTTAAGGATGCACAGCTAACACTTGCTGGAGCCAAAATAGTGCCCCAAGGTCTCAGTCTGGTCCAGTAACTGCCCTTCTGAATCCAAAGGAGAGGACTTCCTCTAAGAATGTTTAGAGGGCAATTTAAACTGGTTCCTGACCTCCTGAGAGAATCTTAAACTGCACAAAAGATACCTTCCTTCTCTCTGCCAAGCAGAGTGCATCCCATCCAACAGATTTCATCATCTAGACTCCAGGGTTCCAGAGAAACCAGAATTACCCCAGGACGACTTTAATGTTCCTGCCTTTCATTTCTCCTAATGGGAGAAGTGCCCTCTTTGGGAGATGTCTAAGCACATTTAGCTTGAATGTACATGGAGCTATTTGGATGTGGTGTTGGAGCCATGTGGGAAAGCAGATTATGATGAGAAGAGCCTTGGCCACAGGAAAAGTAGGTGGTGGGGAAAAGGGCTTTCTCGTATTGGAAGACAAAGCAATCCAGGGCTAGAGTGTGTAATCATCACACAAGTGGTGAGCAGTGGTCATTCTTTATGCCTCCCAGGAACCAAATGCCTCTGGTCACCAGCTCAGCCTCTCTCCTGAGGTCCACCTACCAGGCCACACATCACCTCCTGGAGTTGCTTAAACCAATTACTCCTTTACAGATGCTCAAAGAGCTCCAAATACAGGACAGTTTTTCTAAGCAATAAAGAGGTGTGGGGAAAAAAATATGTTTGGCACTTGCTTCAGCTATAACAAGTGGGAGGTGAGAGATTGGCGGGAGGTGAGAGATTCATTGGAACTTGAAAAGAATAATCATCAGATAGAGGAAAGTAGGCAGGGGGGTTGCCTCCAAGAAGTGAGGAGGTCAGTTTTGGAACAGAATGTCATATAGACACAAAGTCCTTCCAGTCCTTTGTTGATTCCTTGTACTGAATTTCCACATGTGAGTCACAGTCTGAGATGAAAGAGGTCATCTCCAGGATCTCATGTAATGCTGTTTGTAGTTTTCCAGCTCTGGATCCAGGCAAGTTCCTGATACAATTCTTTGACTGACTTCTGCAGCAGGAATGGTCCACTGTGTGCAGAAGATCTTCCACCCACTTACTTATTTAGTCTCTGTGCTGACTGCTGTGGAGGAACAAAGGTGTGGGTGCAAGTCTACATCTGAGAGTGACTCTCAAAATGATACATGATTAATTCTATGTTGAAGTAGAGACACTGTAAGCACAAAAATGGAGAGGATTTAGAAGACAGATTCCTTCCAACCATGGGAATCAGAAAAGGTTTGGAGGAGAGGTTGTTAGGCAGAGTTCTGGAAGATAGAGAATGGTGGGGAGAGGGTATTCTAGACAAAGAGAATAGAAAGAGCAAAGACATAAAATAGGGGAAATGAGATAGAATATAAGTGGAACAACAAATAGTTTGATTTGACATACAGAATATAGATGTTTAAGGGAGAACAAACACTGGCAGCAGGATAAAGAGCAGGATGAAAAAAGAGGTGTACTGAAAGAGACTTGGATTCACAATGAGAATTATATTCAAATAGTAATTCTTATTTAATAACTTTCACTTTACTTCTTACCCCTTTACTTGTAAAATAGGAATGATCATAGTACTTGCAACATAAGATTATATGTGGATTAAATATATATATATCTTAAATAACGCCTCAGTTCAGTTCAGTTCAGTCACTCAGTGGTCTCCATCTCTTTGTGACACCATGAACTCCAGCATGCCAAGCTTCCCTGTCCATCACGAAATCCTGGAGCTTGCTCAAACTCATGTGCATTGAGTCGGTGATACCATCCAACCATCTCATCCTCTGTCATCCCCTTCTCCTCTTGCCCTCAATCTTTCCCAGCATTGGGGTCTTTTTTTTTTTTTTCCACTTTTGATCTTTATTTACTTAATGAGTCAGTTCTTCGCAGCAGGTGGCCAAAGTATTGAAGCTTCAGCTTCAGCATCAGTCCCTCCAATGAATATTCAGGACTGATTTCCTTTAGGATTGACTGGTTGGATCCCCTTGCAGGCCAAGGGACTCTCAAGAGTCTTCTCCAACACCACAGTTCAAAAGCATCAATTCTTCACTGCTCAGCTTTCTTTATAGTCCAACTCTCACACCCATATATGACTACTGGAAAAACCATAGCTTTGATTAGACAGACCTTTGTTGGCAAAGTAATGTCTCTGCTTTTAAATACGCTGTCTAGGTTTGTCATAGCTTTTCTTCCAAAGAGCAAGAATCTTTTAATTTCATGGCTGCAGTCACCATCTGCCATGATTTTTGAGCCCAAGAAAATAAAGTCTCTCAACTGTTCCCATTCTTTCTCCATCTATTTTCCATGAAGTGATGGGACCAGATGCCGTGATCTTAGATTTGTGAATGTTGAGCTTTAAGCCAGCTTTTTCATTCTCCTCCTTCACTTTCATCAAGAGGCTCTTCAGTTCCTCTTCGCTTTTGCCATAAGGGTGGTGTCATCTGTGTATCTGAAGTTACTGTTATTTCTCCCTGCAATCTGGATTCCAACTTATGCTTCATCCAGCCTGGCATTTTCACATGATGTACTCTCCATACAAGTTGAATAAGCAGGGTGACAATATACAACCTTGACACACTCCTTTCCCAATTTGGAACCAGTCTGTTGTTCCATGTCCAGTTCTAACTGTTGCTTCCTGACCTGTATACAGATTTCTCAAGAGGCAGGTCAGGTGGTCAGGTATTCCCATCTCTTAAAGAATTTTTCACAGTTTGTTGTGATCCACACAGTCAAAGGCTTTGGTGTAGTCAATAAAGCAAAAGTAGATGCTTTTCTGGAACTCTTTTGCTTTTTCTGTGATCAAACGGAAGTTGGCAATTTGATCTCTGGTTTCTCTCCCTTTTCTAAATACAGTTTGAGCATCTGGAAGTTGTCAGTTTGCATACTGTTGATGCCTACCTTGGAGAATTTTCAGCATTACTTTGCTGGCATGTGAAATGAGTGCAATTGTGTGGTAATTTGAACATTCTTTGGCATTGCCTTTCTTTAGGATTGGAATGAAAACACGTTTTCCAGTCCTGTGGCCACTGCTGAGTTTTCAAAAATTGCTTATATATTGAGAGCAGCACTTTAACAACATCATCTTTTAGGATTTGAAATAGCTCAACTGGAATTCCATCATCTCCACTAGCTTTGTTCATCGTGACGGTTCCTAAAGCCCACTTGACTTCAGATTCCAGGATGTCTGGTTCTAGGTGAGTGATCACACCATCATGGTTATCTAGATCATGAAGTTTTTTTGTATAGTTCTTCAGTGTATTCTTGCCCCCTCTTCCTAATATCTCCTGCTTCTGTTAGGTCCATACCTTTTCTGTCCTTTATTGTGCCCATCTTTGCATGAAATGTTCCCTTGGTATCTCCAATTTTCTTGAAGGGATCTCTAGTCTTTCCCACTCTATTGTTTTCCTCTATTTCTTTCCATTGATCACTGAGAAAGACTTTCTTATCTATCCTTGCTATTCTTTGAAACTCTGCATTCAGATGGGTATATCTTTCCTTTTCTCTAGCACATCATAAGCAGTCAATAGATATTAGCTATTATTTTTAGAATGATTAATTCTGGGAACAGAATTACTCTTAGAGGAATCCAGAGTATTGTGTCACATATAATGGATGTACTATTTGGGATTTATTCACCAGAGTATTTTCATCTTTTTTTTTTTTTTTTTTTTTGAGTATTTTCATCTTCTGTGACTCCGAGTCTCTAGCTATCTTGAACTCCCAATTCGACCTGGCCAGCTCAAGTCATAGGATTTCTTCCATAGTATAAGGAAGATGCTCTTCCACCATTAAGGCTGAACCAAAAAGATTAATGATTCTAAGGAAGTTGGCATTAATGTAGGGGAAGTCCCTTCCATACAGAAAGAAGAAAACAGAGCATACCCCTTCCAATCCCAATGGCGGAGGGAAAGAAGGAAACTAGCTGATTAAAGACAGATGCATTTGTCTCTGCTTTCTCTTTCAGAATATAAATGTAGGTGGTGAAGTGAAGATGCAATAGAAGCACCTAAGTTATAGGGAAGCATAAGAAATGCTTGGGGCAGGGAAGCACCAATTAAATGCTTGCCCACATTCACTGAGGTAGGCCCTAGACCTCTAATAGAAGTCATGCACAAAGCCCAGAGATAGTGAGACAGCAGTGGAAGAAGCTATAAGATAGAGGAGTCTGACATAGTACTTTGACACCTCACAGAAAGTAGTGAGGCATAGGCATCCATAAATTACCATGTGCCCCACTTAGGGGTCACAGATGGATGGACAAAAGCCTGGGACTGAGTCAAAGGGGCCATTATACATGGGGCCTTTGCAATCAAGCACAAATAGCTAGGACCATAGACTCCAAAAGACCAGTTGAAATGCATTATTTTTCAACAACCACTCTGCAGTACAGTCAGCAAGGATCCAGAATCCACATAACAGCATGTGTTTCTGAGTGTTCCCTCTGTCCTTCCCCAACATGCTTTCATGGGAGCTTTACCATATTGGGAAAGAGCAAGAAGAAGGGGCTGAAATCCCAAACATTTCATTTATCTGAAAGTGGGTGATTTAAACTGAATGGAGTATACTTAGGTCCAAAAAGACTATATGTTATTAATAGTGAAGTTTAAGTTTGTTCTCTACCTCCCAGTAAGACAGGGACTTATAAAGCTTTGACCAATGATAGAAAAGTCAAGAAGCTATGTTTTCCCCATCATACAAGTGTAGTGTCAGACAACACTGCACATATAACAATGATGAAAAAACAACAGAAGATTGAGGACTGGCGTGGGGAGAAAAGAGGAAAAGCAGTTGTCACACTGGAAACTCATGATAAAAAAATGGGAGTTGTTACTATAGGATCCAGATCCAAATCTTATGGAATAGGGTTCAAAACAATAAGGAGAATATGATGGTACTCTCACTTGGACCAGCATAGAAGTGTGTAAGCACTGAAAAGGGACTTGCACCTGAAGCTTGACAGATGGCCATGAGAGGAGTGGAGCTCAGGAGGCCAGAAGTCATCATGAGGGAGGCTTATGTGGAAAGAAGGGGTGGCTGCTGTTGAAGGAGAGGCAGTACTTCCAACTGTTCACCTCTGGGTGTGATGGCAGCTGTGGACTTCTCATATATGTACTTTGCTGTGGTGAGAGATCAAGCCCTGAGCCTTTGGAGTGGGAGCACTGACTCCAAGACCCTAGACTACCAGAGAAATAACCCTGGGGAGTATAAAATAGTGAGAACTCCCACAAAGGAAACCACTTGAATAGAAGACTCAGCATCAGCAGTAGCACCCTGTGCCGGATGCCTCATCCAAACAAAAAAATAAAACAAAAATACAAATCATATCATCAGCAGACAGGAGTACCACCTCTCTCAGCCTTGCCCATCAGAAGAAAATAAAACAAAACAAACAAACAAAAAAACTCAGCACAAATCTCACTCTATACAAAGCTTACAGAAACCACTGCACCAATCTTAGGCGGGCAGAAATCAAAGGGAAGAAAGAATTCAACCTTGAAGCCTGGGAAAAGGAGACCTCAAACACAGTAAGTTTGAAAAAGAATAATGAAAATGCAGAGAAATACTGCACAAATGAAGGAACAAACTAGAAAAACACAAGTCTAAATAATGAAGAGGAAATAGGCAAATGCCTGAAAAAGAATTCAGAATAATGATAGTAAAGATGATCAAAAACCTGGAAAGCAGGATGGAGAAAATGTAAGAATCAATTAACAAAGACCTAGAAGAATTAAAGAATAAATATACAGAAACAAACAATACAATTACTGAAATTAAAAATACTCTAGAAGGAATCAATAGCAGAATATATGAAACAGAAGAATGAATCAGTGAGCTGGAAGACAAAATGGTGGAAATAACTTCTGAGGTGCAGAATAAAGTAAAAAGATTGAAAAGAACTGAGGATAGTCTCAGGGACCTCTGGGACAATATCAAATGCACATTCAAATTATAGGGGTCCCAGATGAAGAAGAGAAAATGAAAGGGTATGAAAAAATTTTTGAGGAGGTTATAGTTGAAAATTTCCCCAACATGGAAAAGGAAATGGTGAATCAAGTCCAAGAGGTACAAACAGTTCCATGCAGGATAAACCCAAGGAGAAACATGACAAGACACATACTAATCAAACTAACAAATATTAGAAACAAAAAAAGAACATTAAAAGCAGCAAGGGAAAAGCAATAAGTAACATACAAGAGAAACCCGTTTAACAGCTGGTCTTTCAGCAGAAACTCTGAAGGCCAGCAGGGAATGACAGGATATATTTAAAGTACTGAAAGGGAAAAGTCTACAACCAAGATTACAGTACCCAGGCAAGGATGTCATTCAAAATTGATGGAGAAATAAAAAGCTTTCCAGGCAAGCAAAAGTTAAGAGAATTCAGTACCACCAAACCAGTATTACAACAAATGAAAGGGCCTTATATAGTCAGGAAATAGAAGAGAAGAAAAAGATCTATAAAATCAAACCCCAAACAATAAAGAAAATGGCAATAGGAACATATATATTGATAATTACTTTAAATGTAAATAGATTAAATGCTCCAACCAAAAGACACAGACTGGCTGAATGGATACAAAAACAAGACCCATATATATGCTGTCTACAAGAGACCCACTTCAGACCTAAAGAAACATATAGACTGAAAGTGAGAGGATGGAAAAATATATTCCATGCAAATGGAAAGCAAAAGAAAGCTGGAGTAGTAATCCTCATATCAGACAAAATAGACCTTAAAATAAAGAAGATTACAAGAGATAAGGAAGGACACCACCTAATGATCAAGGGATCAATCCAAGAGGAAGACATAACAACTGTAAATATCTATGCAGCCAACACAGGAGCACCTCAATACATAAGAAAAACACTAACAGACATAAAAGGAGAAATTGACAGCAACACAATAATAGTAGGAGACTTTAACACCCCACTCACACCAGTGGACAGATCATCAAAACAGAAAATGAATAAGGAAACACAAGTCTTAAATGATACATTAGATGAGATGGATCTCTTGATATCTCCATGGCATCCCATCCAAATACAGAAGAAAATACCTACTTCTCAAGTGCACATGGAACATTATCTAGGATAGACCACATCTTGAGTCACAAATCAAGCTTCAGTAAAGTTAAGAAAATTGAAATCATATCAAGTATCTTCTCAGACCACAACAGAATGGGACTATATATCAATTATAAGAACAAAAACTGTAAAAAACAAATTTGACAAAAACACGTGGAGATTAAACAATACATTTCTAAATAACCAACAGGTTACTGAAGAAATCAAAAGGGAAATCAAAAAATTTCTAGAAACAAGTGACAATGAAAACATAACTCAAAACCTATGGGATGCAGCAAAAGCAGTTCTAAGAGGGAAGTTTATACCAGTACAATCCTACCTCAAGAAACAAGAAAAACATCAAATAGACAACCTAACTTTACACCTAAAACAACTGGAAAAAGGAGAAGAAAGAAACCCCAAAATTAGTAGAAGGAAATAAATCATAAAATTCGAGCAGAAATAAATGAAAAAGAAATGAAAGAAGCAAGTGTAAAGATTAAAAAAACTAAAAGCTGGTTCTTTGAGAAGATAAACAGAATTGACAAACCCTTAGCCTGACTCATCAAGAAAAAAAGAGAGAAGAATCAAATCAACAAAATTAGAAATGAAGAATTTGAGGTTACAACTGACAATGCAGAAATATAAAGGATTATAAGAGACAATTATAAACAACTATATGGCAATAAAATGGATAACCCGGAAGAAATGGACAGATGCTTAGAAAAGATCAATCTTCCAATACTGAACCAGGAAGAAACAGAAATTATGAATAACCCAATTACAAGCACTGAAATTGAAGCTGTGATCAAACATGTCCCAAAAAACAAAAGCCCAGGGCCAGATGGCTTCACAGGAGAATTCTATCAAACATTTAGAGAAGAGCTAATGCCTATCCTTCTAAAACTTTCAAAAAATTGCAGAGGAAGGAATACTTCCAAACTTATTCTATGAGACTACCATCACCTGATACCAAAACCAAGCAAAGATACCAAAACACAAAAAAAGAAAACTACAGACCAGTATCACTAATGAACATGGGTGCAAAAATCCTCAACAAAATTTTAGCAAACAGAATTCAACAACACATTAAAAAGCTCATACACTATGATCAATAAGGGTTTATTCCAGGGATGCAAGGATTCTTCAATATATGCAAATCGATCAATGTGATACACCATATTAACAAATTGAAAGAAAAAAAACATATGATAATCTCAACAGATGCAGAAAAAGCCTTTGACAAAATTCAGCACCCCTTTATGATTAAAACTCTTCAAAAAATGGCCGTAGAAGGAACCTACCTCAACATAGTAAAGGCCATATATAATAAGCCTACAGGAAACATTATTCTCGATGGTGAAAAACTGAAAGCATCCCCCCTAAGATCAGGAACAAGACAAGGGTGTCCACTTTCACCACTATTATTCAACATAGTTTTGGAAGTCCTAGAGACAGCAGTCAGAGAAGAAAAAGAAATAAAAGGAATCCAGATCAGAAAAGATGTAAGTCTTTCACTGTTTGCAGATGACATGTTACTGTACATAGAAAACCCTAAAGATAGTATCAGAAAATTACTACAGCTAATCAGTGAATTTAGCAAAGTTGCAGGATACAAAATCAATACACAGAAATCACTTGCGTTTCTATATACTAACAATGAAAAATGAGAAAGAGAAATTAAGGAATCAATCCCATTCACCATTGCAACAAAAAGAATAAACTATCTAGGAATAAACTCAACTAAGGAGATAAAAGAACTGTACACAGAA
Source organism: Cervus canadensis (assembly GCF_019320065.1). NCBI lineage: Eukaryota > Metazoa > Chordata > Mammalia > Artiodactyla > Cervidae > Cervus > Cervus canadensis. The sequence continues at coordinate 49,114,040 of NC_057395.1, read as the reverse complement.
AATTATAAGACACTAATGAAAGAAATAAAAGGCAATATAAACAGATAGATAGCCCATGTTCCTGGGTAGGAAGAATCAATATTGTGAAAATCTATACTACAAACACAATCTCCAGATTCAATGTGATACCTATCAAATTACCAAGGGCATTTTTTCACAGAACTGGAACAAAAAATTTCACAATTCATATGGAAACACAAAAGCCCCCCTATAGCCAAAGCAGTCATGAGAAAGTAGAATGCAGCTGGAGGAATCAACCTTTCTGACTTCAGATTATACTACAAAGCTACAGTCATCAAGACAGTATGGTACTGGCACAAAAACAGAAATATAGACCAATGGAACAAGATAGAAAGCCCAGAAATAAACCCATGCACCTATGGGTACCTTATTTTTGACAAAGGAGGCAAGAACATATAAATGGGCAAAGAGAACCTCTTCAATAAATGGTGCTGGGAAAACTGGACAGCTACATGTAAAAGAATAAAATTAGAACACTTCCTAAAACTACACACAAAGGTCAAATCAAAATGGATTAAAGACCTAAATGTAAGACCAGAAACTACAAAACTCTTAGAGGAAAACATAGGCAGAACACTCGATGACATAAAGCAAAGCAAGATCCTCTATGGCCCACCTCCTAGAGTAATGGAAATAAAAACAAAAGTAAACAAGTCAGTTCAGTTCAGTTTAGTTGCTCAGTCATGTCCGACTCTTGCAACCCCATGCAGCACACCAGGCTTCCCTGTCCGTCACCAACTCCCGGATTTACCCAAACTCATGTCCATTGAGTCAGTGATGCCACCCAACCATCTCATCCTCTGTCGTCCCCTTCTCCTCCTGCCTTCAGTCTTCTTCCTTCTCCTCCTGCCTTCAATCAAGTAAACAAGTGGGCCCTGATTAAACTTAAAAGCTTTTGCACAGCAAAGGAAACTATAAGCAAGGTGAAAAGACAACCCTCAGAGTGAGAGAAAATAATAACAAATGAAACAACTAACAAAGAATTAATTCCAAAATATGCAAGAAGCTCATACAACTCAATGCCAGAAAAAGAAACAACCCAATCAAAAAGTGGGGGGAAAGCCAAAAAAAAAAAAAAAGTGGGGGAAAAACCTAAACAGACACTTCTCCAAAGAAGACATACAGATGGCTAACAAACACATGAAAAGATGCTCAACATCGCTCATTATTAGAGAAATGCAAATCAAAACTACAATGAGATATCACCTCACTCTGGTCAGAATGTCCATCATCAAAAAGTCTACAAACAGTAAATGCTGGAGAGGGTGTGGAGAAAAGGGAATGCTCTTGCACTGTTGGCGGGAATGTAAATTGATACAGCCACTATGGAAGATGGTATGGAGATTCCTTTAAAAACTAGGAATAAAACCACCAAAGGACCCAGCAATCCTAATCCTAGGCACATACCCCGAGGAAACCAAAATTGAAAAAGACACATGTATCCCATTGTTCTAGCTATTTACAACAGCTAGAACATGGAAGCAACCTAGATGTCCATTGACAGATGAATGGATAAAGAAGTTGTGGTACATATACACAATGGAATATTACTCAGCCATAAAAAGGAATGCGTTTGAGTCGGTTGAAATGAGATGGATGAACCTAGAGCCTATTAAATAGAGTGAAGTAAGTCAGTCAGAGAAAGATAAATATTTATATGTATTTATAATGTATTTATAATGCATATATATGGAATCTAGAAAAATAGTATTGAAGAATTTACTTGCCAGGCAGCATGGAGAAACAGACATAGAGAATAAACTTATGGACATGGGGAGAGAGGAGGAGAGGGTGAGATGTATGGAGAGAGTAACACAGAAACTTACATTACCATATGTAAAATAGATAGCCAATGGGAATTTGCTGTATGTCTCAGGAAACTCAAACAGGGGCTCTGTATCAACCTAGAGGGGTGGGATGGGGAGGCAGATGGGAGGGAGGTTCAAAAGGGAGGGGACATATGTATACCTATGGCTGATTCATGCTGAGGTTTGACAGAAAACAACAAAATTCTGTAAAGCAATTATCCTTTAATTAAAAAATAAATAAATTTTTAAAAAATTAAAGCAGAAATCAATGATATAAAAACTAGGAAATTGTTAGAGAAATTCAATATAACCAAATATTGGTTCTTTGAAAGACTAAAAAAAAAAATATATGCCTGCAAAAAAAAATAAATAAATAAGGAGAAGCCAGTATGTCTTCAACATTGACAGTGCAGGAAAATATAGTTGATATCAAATATGGGAGCCCTTGATATTGGCAACTTTGATATTTGTGACATTATTCATGAGCAATCAAAAAATTCATGATGTAATCATTTGCCATTTTGGAGGTGAAAGCTTCAATCTCGGACAATAGTGACTAGATCTATTGTGACTAGTCAATACTGACTAGTCAATAGTGACTAGCCAATCACATGGCAGTCCATTTCAACGGAGCTTCCTTGTTATTTACTCAACAATGTATTATCAGTTGCTCTTATGAAGTAATGAAAGACTATATATCTTAGTCTAAAAAATGTCTATGGCCCTAAAAGAAAGCCAGCAGCTTTTTCAGTGATGGAACCTGATGCTAATGTTAAAAATTAAGAAAGAATGAAAATATTAGTAGGTGAGATGTTAAGGATCCTTTAAGAAAATGATAGTTCATAGCCAGAGAATAGAAGTTCAGATAAATTAATACAGTCATATATTTGCTTATTCCAATCCATGGCACAAGTAAATCAAATATAAGTTTTATAGAGAAATAAGAAGTGATTCATAATATTTCCACAAATGCTACAGCCTGTGGCAAAAAAAAAAATGTATTTTAAGGAAGAAATTACATGCCATAATGCTAGTGATATAATAAGGGGTTTCCAAAGGTAAGGCTCTAAATTTTCTTCATCTCAGTTAAACTTTCAATAGCTTGGTATTTTGATTAGTTAAACATCTATGTCAGTCTAAAGATTTTAGCCATTACTTGACTGAACCTAGAGAAGGCAAGATTATTAAAGATCTGGACCCCTGAATTCCATGGACAGGAAATACTTAGATGAATTCCTTCTCATTGGTGTTTGATATTTGAGCTACAACAGCTAACAGAATATTTCACAAAAGGCTTCAAGCATCATTTGGCATTCTTACTCAGACAGTATGCCTGAAGTTCTGCATTTTTATTTCAGCAAATGGTTATTGTATCATATAGAGGCAACTGTGAACTCTGGGAATTAGTTCTCCTCTTGCTCTGCCACCTCATTATATCATTACCCTCTACCATCTGCAGAGAGCTGTAGGAGTATCGAGAGAAAGGGAAAACTGAGGGGCCCCATAACTGACCCAGGAAAGCATTACCACCCACAGCTACCCAGTTTTCATTGCAGAATTTTTATTAATTAAGCCATCACTTTCCTGATCTCTGAGCTTCACTTAAAGAAGGGGTAACACCATGGTTCTACTCCACAGTTATTCTTATTACAGCATCATAGAAACACACAGTGCTGATGTTTCTGGTTCTCACATTACTCCAGTTGAGCCTGACTTAACTATCTCTTAACCAAAGAAAGGCAATGCCAAAGAATGCTCAAACTACTGCACAATTGCACTCATCTCACAAGCTAGTAAAATAATGCTCAAAATTCTCCAAGCCAGGCTTCAGCAATATGTGAACCGTGAACTTCTAGATGTTCAAGCTGGTTTTAGAAAAGGCAGAGGAACCAGAGATCAAATTGCCAACATCCACTGAATCATTGAAAAAGCAAGAGTTTAATAGATGAAAAATATCTATTTCTGCTCTATTGACTATGCCAAAGCCTTTGACTGTGTGGATCACAATAAACTGTGGAAAATTCTTCAAGGGATGGGAATACCAGACCACCTGACCTGCCTCTTGGTAAATCTGTATGCAGGTCAGGAAGCAACAGTTAGAACTGGACCTGAAACAACAGACTGGTTCCAAATAGGAAAAGGAGTCACGTCAAGGCTGTATATTGTCACCTTGCTTATTTAACTTATATGCAGAGTACATCATGAGAAACACTGGGCTGGAGAAAGCACAAGCTGGAATCAAGATTGCCGGGAGAAATATCAATAACCTCAGATATGCAGATGACACCACCCTTATGGCAGAAAGTGAAGAAGAACTAAAGAGCCTCTTGATGAAAGTGAAGGAGGAGAATGAAAAAGTTGGCTTAAAGCTCAACATTCAGAAAACTAAGATCATGGCATCCAGTCCCATCACTTCATGCCAAATAGATGGGAAAACAGTGGAAACAGTGGCTGACTTTATTTTTCTGGGCTCCAAAATCACTGCAGATGGTGATTGCAGCCATGAAATTAAAAGATGCTTGCTCCTTGGAAGGAAAGTTATGACCAACCTAGGCAGCATATTAAAAAGCAGAGACAAAAAAAAAAGCAGAGACATTACTTTGCCTACAAAGTTCTGTAAACTCAAAGGTGTGGTTTTTCCAGTGGTCATGTATGGATGTGAGAGTTGGACTACAAAGAAAGCTGAGTGCAGATGAATTGATGCTTTTGAACTGTGGTTTTGGAGAAGACTCTTGAGAGTCCCTTGGACTGCAAGGAGATCCAACCAGTCCATCGTAAAGGAGATCAGTCCTGGGTGTTCATTGGAAGGACTGATATTGAAGCTGAAACTCTAATACTCTGGCCACCTGATGCGAAAAGCTGACTCGTTGGAAAAGACCCTGATGCTGGCACAGATTGAGGGCAGGAGGAGAAGGGCACAACAGAGGATGAGATGGCTGGATGGCATCACCAACTCAATGGCATGAGTTTGGGTAGGCTCCGGGAGTTGGTGTTGGACAGGGAGGCCTGGCATGCTGCAGTTCATGGGGTTGCAAAGAGTCAGACACCACTGAGTGACTGAACTGAACTGATCTTTTAATTTTGGGTTTACAAACCCAGTGAAGTACTTCTGACTGAGTCTTGTATTCCCCAATATGATAGGCTCAATAACGACCCCCTAAATATGTCCACATCCTAATTCCTAAGACCTGTCAATATATAATCTTATGGGGAAAGGAACTTCATGTGATTAAATTAAGCATCTTGAGACTAGGAGATAAGTTTGTATTATCTGGGGGGAGTCCAAAGTAATCATAAGCATCCTTATAAGAGAAAAACAAGAACAAAGTCAGAAAAAAAGGAGTTGTGACAACAAAAGCAGAGACTGGAACGATGTGCTTTGAAGATGGAGGAAGGAGTCACAAGCCAAAAAATGCAGATACCTTCTAAAAGCTGAAAAAGGTAACAAAACAAACTCTCCCCTAGAGTCTCCAGAAGGAATGCAACCCTGTTGATGCCTGGATTTTAGCCTCACAAACTCTTTTTGGACTATGAGAGAATAAACTTGTATTGTTTTAAGCTACTAAATTTGTGTTGATTTGTTATAGCAATACTAGGAAACTAATTCACCCAGTTACCAACTCCATCACCATCTTTAAGGTTGAATAATCAGTAGCACTTTGGTACTCCCAAACTGCTTGACTCCAGCTGGGTATTTACTCTCCTGTGTATTAGTGAGGACAGCTGTAAGTTGAGGCTGATTTGGAAGGCACATAATAGGTGGTCCAGAAAGCGACAGGTAATACTGCTAGTAAACGCAGCCTAGGGGTCAAGTTTAGAGAGAGAAATAAAAGCAGAAGGATCAGGCAGAGCCCAGGCAGTCAGACAGCAAACTCAACCCCAAGTAACAACATGATGTGCTCAGCTATTCAACAAGTGATGGCTCCATCTCTGTCTTTGATTTGTAGGTCAACAGGGTGGAACTCTTTGCCACAGAAAGAGATCAAAGGCCTACATGAGACTGAAGTCAAAGAAGAACTATTTGAATTCCCTCCCACTAGACACAACTTGTCAGAACTTTCAGGTTATAAAAATGTCAGAAAACATATCAGAAGCCAAGTACTTGCCTCTGTAGAACTTCACAGCATCTGCTCTTATACAATAAATCCAGGATGACTCTTCTTTGGAAATTTAGAAATTTCTAAGCTGGAGAGTTCACTCAATACCCTCCCCATTACCAACTATCCTCATCTCTTTTAAAATTAAAAAGAAGAGGTGATCAAATTAGGGAGAGGATAGGAAATAAGAAAGCACCTATATTGCCACCTTCTCTGTTGCCAGGTTCTATGAGACACATTTGATATGTGGAGGCATGTTTAAACCTCAGTGTCATTTAACTCCATCATTTAAAGATGGTTAAACCTCCCTGCCCTTGCCCAGCCTAGAAGTCCTTGAGGTAGGAATGAGATCATTGGACAAATTGAAATATGAGTTGTTCTCAAGGCTCCCCTGTGAATAGCTATTAGAATCACAAAGCGCCTAACTTCATCCAAGAGTTGTTCAAACAATGTTTGTTTTTAAGAAACAAACTTACTTTTAAGAAATAGATGGACAGACTCTTTCCTGTGTACAGTCAGTGCTCATTATTCTCAGAGAGTATATTTGTGAATTCTGCTGCATGCTAAAATATATTTGTACCCCAAAATCAATATTCATGGCACGTTCATGGTCATTCACAGGCATGTGCGGAGCAGAGGAAAATGTGAGTCACCCAATGCTCATGTTCCCAGCAGAGATCAAAGAAACTGACACTCTCCTTCCTTGTTTCAGCTCTCATAGTGTAAACAAGTATCTTTTTCATGTTCATTGTAGTGCCATGGTTTTTGCATTCTTATGCTTTTGGTATCAGTTTTGCTGACAGCTGAAGGACTTTCAGTGATCTAAGCACAAGATGAAAGAGAAAATATATGTATGAGATAAGCTTTGTTGAGGCATGAATTGCAGTACTGTGGGCCATGAGTATTTGTGAAGCAACAATATATCTTAAACAGATATACATGTTTCTGTCTTTGAACAGAAACACATGTAAAACAAGGTTATGTATTGATGGTTGATGAAAATATTGTGACCAGAGACTTGCAGGAACCTAACCTTATAATTCCCTTAGAGCAATAGTTCAATATTCATCGTTTGTGGTAACTTCATGGAACATAACTATTGTGAATAAAGAGAATTGACTGTAACCTTTCAAGTTTGTATTTTGTTTGTCACAAGACATAACTTGAAGTGTTAGTTGAATAAAATCAGAGCCCAAGGTTTGAGTTGATCAAACTGCCACTTTTTGCAGCATCCCTGAAGCCCCTCCTTCCTACATGTCTGCCACAAATTGAAAGCCCTTGGAAAGAAAGGTCTGCGATGAAAACACATACATTTAACCAAACAACAGCCCACACTTACTGGAGGTCACATGTCTAGGAAAGCAGGTTTTTTCCCCATTAAAAAAGAAAGTTGAACTTGAAAGATACCCCTCATCTGCTCTACTGAATTACAAGAAGAAAACCACACTCTGTCCCCATCCCAGAGTGGAAAGGAGGGTAGCCCTTGGCTAAGACTTTGAGCCTCTTTGTGGTCATTTCAATGGTTTTCAAAGTTAGTTTTTGCAGAGCTCAGGGGACAATTACTAAGAGGTAGTGCTATGTCTTACTCTCAGTGGACCCACGAACACTGTCTGAAGCAGGAGATTGGGACAAAACAAAAGGATCCAGGGATCTTCTACATAAAACTGTGAAGTTTAATTCACTGAGAAGAGGTGGTCTTGGAAATTATGGAGCATTAAAAAAATGTTATTCTGCCTCCTTGTGGGTTTTAACTATATCATTTGTCTTTGATGAGAGAAGGAGAATGGAGAGTGAGAAGGAAAGAGGGAGGTGGGGTAAAGAGAGAGAGAGATGCCTTTCTACCTGATTCAACAGACACTCACTGGAAAATGTAGAGGATGAAGAGGCGTGCCTGCAAAAAATGCAGATGGGGAGAAGCTCTGGAAGCAAAGGCTCATCCTGGGCTGTGCTGTGGAAATTGCAATGTCAACAGCTACCTTGCACTGCCCTTCTGGAATCCCCAGGAAATTTTCATGGATGGAGTTCCTTAGCAATAGGGAAAGTACTGCCAGGGGGAGAGGGACAAATCCTGGGTGAGGCAAACCCCTTAGGTAGATAACAGAATTTTTAAAAGAGTGAGCGGGAGTCCCACAATGAACATTAAAAAGAAATTGGTGCCCCCCTTTTAAAGCAAGAATGAGATAGGACTGTCTGCTCTCATCCCTTCCATTCAAACTACTAGAAGTCAGCCTAATAAAACAAGGGAAAAAAACATTATAAGGATTAGAAAAGAAGAATACCATTGTGATTATTTGCAGATAATATGTTTGTCTGCAAATAAAACCCAGAATAGCCTAGTAAAACCTAATAAATTAATAAGAGAGTACAAAAAGGTAGTTGACTACAAGATGCAGAAACAAAAATCAACAGTGAACTTGACAAACTTATACCAAATTCAAACCAAAGCACATATTTTTTCAAGGCACATTTTTGAAGAAGGGACTTAATCCATCAGCTAGCAATATTTATTATCAAGTTATGGTAAAACTGGAAGAGTGGGGTATTCACAGAAAGGATAAACAAATAGGCCAATCAAATAAAATTTAAAACCCCAGTTTTCAGATGCATGTATGTATAGGAATTGGCAAAATCCATTTTTTTCCCAAAATGTGGAAATCAAGGCTAAAGAGCTAATTTAATCTTAGTTACAGAAAAATAAATTGAGATTTTAAACACTTGACTTCTTTACGGAAAATCTACACCTCCTATCCACCCTCTACATTTTGTGGAGGTGCTGAAAAGGATTAGGGGATGGGACAGAACAGGGAAATAGGCTCTGCTCCCACTTCAGCCTGTGCTAATGCAAAGAGATGGGCAGCAACATCCAAGGGGGTGAAGGGAGAGTGGCGTCCAGGCATTCCTGGGTCACCAGCAACAAAGAGAGCAGAGGTGGAGATGGGAGCCGTGATGACCTGGCTACTGTCAGGTGAATATCTCATAAAAGACTGAAAAGAAACTCCATTGACACAAGACTAGGAAGCTGGGAGCCTGGTCCAAGGATAACTTTTTACACAAATCCAGTCAAATATCATATATTACCAATAGAATTCCTCTGTGCGTAACACACTGACAACCTACTTCCTAAATGCATTCTGCAGTTGTCTTTTCTGCTTTCAAGAGTCTTTACCCATTTTTTATTTTAATTTTTATTAGTGCATAGTTGATTTACAATGTTGTGCTATTTTCAGGTACACAATAAAGTGAATCAGTTACACGTGTACATATATCCACTGTTTTATTTTAAATCCTTTCCCCATATAGTCCATTACAGAGTACTGAGTAGAGTTCACTGTGCTCTACAGCAGGTTTTTATTAGTCATTTGCTTTACGTATACAGTGTCCATATGTCAGTCCCAGTCTCCCAATCATCTTTACCTATCTTTATCACAATAATCCTCTCCTTCCCCATAATCACTAAAGAGTCAGCCAAAGCTGCATAACTCATGAACTGTGATTCTGCCATCATGCATTTACCACCAGTTGATTTGTGTCTATTCCTGCCTGTCCCTAATCTTATCCCTACTCAGTCTTCTCTAATACCATGAGAGTAACCCTAAACCTTCCTGCCTTTATCCATATTACCTGCTCCAGTTTCTCTGATAGAATTAGCTCTCTCTCATGACTATTGGCTGGTTCTGGTCTCATGCACAGCCCTGGTTTCCACTACATTGGGAATGAGCTCTGCTGGATGCAGAAGGATTCCCCAGAGTGAAGACGCAACTTTGCTCCCAATATGAGAGACCGCTGCCTTCTCCTTTCCCAGAGAATGTCTCCTAGGTTTCAGCACCAGCACAGACCAATAACAGAAACCTGTAATTTAGATTCATGTGACCCAGTTCTTCTATTGGGCTTGATTCCTGTGTCCTTCTCCCATATCTTCCAGCTTTATTACACCTCCTTCCCCACCTCTAACCTGCACCCCTGATACCCAGAAAACCAAATTAAGATCCTAGATGTCTTTAGTCTTTCTCTCTGTGCCAGTTGGAATCTTAGTAGGAAGTGAATTCAACTCAGCTGGTTCAAATGAGAAACCTTTAATAAAGAAGGTATTTACAGAGGTGTGGGTGGAGATAAGGGAATCAATAAGGGGTGATGGGGCTCCCAGAAACCAGCAGCAGAGGGTAGCTTTATCACCCTTAGGACTGGAGAGCAAGAGAAGGAAATGATGACACAGGAGCTCAGTGAGAGCTGGAGTCACTGGAAAGGGGCTGCTCCTGGAGGGATGGAGCCACTGTCAGAGCAAGAAGTAGTATATCCTGACCTCCCTCTCCTGCTGCCCTCCAGTCTCAAGCACCTCCACTGGTCAAACCCAACCAGATGAGTACAAGCAGACCCTTTGTTTCTCATGTCAGACCTTTCATTTCTCCTGCAACCATGAGTGTTTCAGACTTGGGCTCTCCTGGCCTCCTGACAGGGGAGTTTCTCTTAAGCCCTTCATGAGGTATCTACCTGGCAATAGCCAATGTGTTATGGTTCCCACAAAAGTATTCCAACTATTCAGATATGAGTGAGACCCACTCCTGGGCAGGGAATACCTGGTACTTCTCAGATGCTAGGAGTTACTGGGAATTTATGGAGAGAGGACAATGAAGACATGTCTCCACCAAGGGAGCTCCCAGTGGAGACACAGGCAGATGGGATGAAGCAAATGAGAGGAAGGCCACAGGACTAAGAAGCTCAAGCCAGGATGCTTTGTTCCAGTTAGTGGGTGATAATCCCTCCTCTTCTTCCAGGGTGTGCCCAACAAGTAGCAGAATGACTCAGGCAATCATGATGGGAAGGGCTACAGACCGTGTAACAATACCCATTCCATGTTCACATCCTTTGTCCTATTCAGACCAGAGACAGATTCCCAGCCCCAGGTTGGTCACACACAATTATCCTGCCCTGGCTGAGTTCTTGTTTCCCTACGTGCATTTCATATTCTGAGTTTCTTCCTTTCCTTCTTCCTAGGTTTATTTATGTCATCCCAGCACTTTTTGTTGTCACCTAATCACAATTTCATGTCCTTTGTCAACTTTTAGTGACTTTAAAAAGTATGGTTGCCATAACAACTGTTGCATAAATTATGGGCTGGCTGCCTTATTTATCAGTAGTCATATCCTACCTTGAAATGGCATCTTGGTTAATACAGAGAGTGTGGGCTTCTATTTTATCTTAACACTAAGAATCAGGGACCAAAACCAACACACTCACCACCAGCGGGCACAAACATTAGCTCATTTAACCCTTCAACTCTCCTCTGAGGTGTGAACCACTATTAGTCTCATTTTAAAGATGAGGTAACTAAGGCTCAGAGAGGTTGATTAATTTGCCCCAGGTCATGCGGCTAGTGAGGATCCTCTCAGTTCTCTCTCTGTCCTTCTGATTGTCTGTGACCTAAGAGTGAGAAATAAAAGCAGCACTTGAAGGAAAACACTTTTCTCTCCTCTTGTTGCAGCTGTTTCTCTGTCTCCCCTTTGGATTCTGTACAGAGCTGCTGTTCATCTTTGCCTTATGCTTCAGAACAAGACAGAATGAATGAATAACCAAGGCTGTTGGGAGCAGCCTCCCAGATAGGATGACCAGATCCCCAGGAAGCTTGAACACTAGGCTGCCATGGCTGAACCTTTACAATCTCAATTCAATAGTCTGCCACTGTGCCTTTGTTATTTCTTGTGAGCCTGCTGTATTTAGGAACATAGAAAAGAACTTTTGTTTAGCCAGGAGGTATGGGAGTGGGGTCATTCTGAAAGAGGAAAACTGAGACAGAAATGGGACAGAGCCTCTAACTGCTCTTCATTCTCCCATTGTCTCTGTCAGGCGTCAGTTTCAAACTACAAAAGCAGAAAAGCATGGCTTGTTAAGTCTGCATTATCTGGGACAGTTTGGGATCTCTCATCCATTCCTCAATACACACACACACACACACACACACACACACACAGAAAGAGACCCCTAACTTGGTACAGAATGGGTAAATGCCAAGTATTCCTGTCCTAATTGCACTCTGAAGCTAAATCCACCCTGATACTTGAATTTCTGAATAGGGAAATGTCCAGAGAGGCAAACTGTCCTGTACAAAGTCACAGAACTGTTCACACGGCAGACTATGGTCTAGAACCCAGTCTCCTGGTCCCCAAGTAAGTTTTTCACATTGCATTATCCTCACCCCCTCCATGAGGGCTCGTTGCAGAGGGTCATCAGCAGGGTCCAGCTAGGCCCCACATGTGGGCATGAAGAGAAAATTCATAGGGGAAGAGGTTCTTGAAAACCCAAGAGATGAGTTTCATGGTCTTTCTTGGGCCAAAGAGAACTCTTCCCAGGTAAGGCTGGGAATTACAAATTTACAAATTGAGATACAGGATGCCCAGACTTCCCAAGTGGTACTAGTGGTAAAGAACCTGCCTGCCAATGCAGAGACATAAGAGATGCAGGTCCAATCCCTAGGTTGGGAAGTCCCTTGGAGGAGGGCATGGCAACCCACTTCAGTAATTCTGTCTGAAAAATCCCATGGATAGAGGAGCATGGTGAGCTACAGTCCAAATGGATAACAAAGAGCTGGATATGACTGAAGTGACTGAGCGCACACAGCAAACACACACAGGATGGCCAGTTAAACTTGAATTTCAGATAAACGATACCTAATGCTTTGGAATAAGTATATCCAAGTATTTCAACTGTATCTGGCAACCCTATTCCCAAGGTTCAGATGAGGGAGGAAACACCACAACCGCCACAGATACTTCCCCATTTCCCTGCAGGTGTTCAGGCCCTCAATGTTCTGACTCTAGCCAATGGAACCTGCCTTGTTTTCCAGAATTATTTCTGGTCTAAGGTAAACATGGCACCAGCAAGCAATTGGGAAAGTTGGGGAGTTAATAGAAAATATAGATCCCAAAATATTTAACCCATACCACTGTATCTTTGCTATCTGAACTTCTCAGAGTGTGAAACATAGACTTGTCATACTGGAAACTCTACCCATCAGGGATGCCATTCTAAGGACAATGCCAAGCAGACTAACCCCAAAGTAGGGAAGTTCTTTACACAGATTTCTTGAGTGAAGCCAGGGCCAGAGCAGAGAGTCAGGAAATCTGACCTTTGAACAATAGCACTCCCATCTTGAGCTGACACCCTGTTCTCTCCCAACCCAGGCCTGAGGCATCTTTCAGAGCTCAGTGGAATTCCCTCCTTCTTCAAGGGAAAGGCAAGCTCCTGGATGTCCGAGGTCTAGCTCACTCATTTGGGGCCCCCAGGGCCTATCTCAATGCTAGACACAAACTGAGAAGTCAATTAAAAGTTGAATAAATGAATGAATGAATGACTTTTCTGACTACAAGGACCTCAGGAGTCCAAGAAACAGGGATTTGGAGTGTACAAAGATAGGAATCCATTGCCACCAATCTTGAATCCATTCATTCATTCAGTATTAAATATACTGAGCTTTTTTGAGGTCCAAATGGGAAAGTGAAAGTGTTATTCACTCGGTTGTGCCCAACACTTTGGGACCCCATGGATTGTAGCCCACCAGGCTAATTTGTCCATGGAATTCTCCAGGTAAGAATATTGGAGTGGGTTGCCATTCCCTTATCCAGGGGATCTTCCCAACCCAGGGATTGAAGCGGGGTCTCCCGAATTGCAGGCAGATTCTTTACCATCTGAGTCACCAGGGAAGCTTAATTTTCCATTTTTGAAAGAAATTGTTTGGTTCCTACCCCTAGAAAACATCTCAACCACTTTCAATAATAGCAGTCTCATTTTGATAATGAGTTATTGTTTAGCTGTGGAAAAGTCAAGTTCAATCTTGCCCAAGTCAAAACTCCAATCTCATATGCAATTCCAAGTATCAATTCTCCTTGCAGGTTCTACCTAAACTGTGGCTTGAGGCCTTGCAATGAGAATAGGGGATGTGAGCAAGTCCACCCTTCCTCTACTTCCTCCCTGTAATGAGACAAAGTAGAAGATATTAGAAAAAATAGGGAAGTCTCAGTTTACTTAGCTAGTGCTGTTTATGATTTTTCCTTGGCTATAGAAGTCTTTTATACATGGTAGGCTTCCTACCTTGCACCTGGTCAGTTGCATTGGCAGATCCTTTGGAAGTATCCCTACACGAGCCTCCATAATGTAGTTTTCTGATGTGGGCAATGTGCTCTGTGCATAACCTGCATGCTTCTTCCTTTCTAATTCTTGCCCAGCTAGGCTGTCCAAAATCCTTTTCATGCTATAGTGCCCTCACCTCTTGAGCAACCTCCTATCAGGATGGCTTAAACCTAGAGACTGTTCATAGTATCCCTTTACCCATCCTTGCTTCTCCAAGTATAGAGTGCTATCTGCCTACTGACGCCTTCATTCCTAGACCTCCCATCACAGTCAATGCCAGCTAACATTCCACCTTTAGCATGACTTGGTTAGATAGGGATTCCAGTGTGTTTCACATAAGTCTCCCAGGTTGCAGTTCTGAGAGCTCTCACCTTCCTCCTTCCCTGTGGATACACCAAGAGCCACAGGAACTTGAAGTCCCTGGTGGTCCAGTGGTTAAGACTCTGTACTTGCAATGCATGGGGCAGGGGGTTCCATCCCTGGCTGGGGAATTAAGATTCCTCAGGTTTCACAGTACAGCTAAAAGAATACAAAAAAAAAAAAAAGATGAAGCCACAGGATTCTGCATCTCAGCAAGCTACCAGCTTTCTGGTGAGAAGCCAAGTGGAAGAATGTGGAATATCCATGAAGAGAAGCAAGGAAACACCTAGAAATGAGCAGCAGCCCTTGGCTGAACTCTTCTTTCCCAATGACTCCCAATAATCACATCAAATGATTTACAAGATGGTCTTATAAAGACTGAAGGTAGAAGAAAGTATTGATGGCCACTGAACTTATTCTAATGTTTTCTGCTAAGTCTGGCATAGGTATGTGTAGCATCTAACTTTGTAATGCAGATAAACACATGTTGCATCATCTATTCTGCTGGTGTGAATGTGCATGCTCAGTCATGTCCAACTCTTTGCGACCCCATGGACTGTCAGCCAGCCAGGCTCCTCTGCCCATGGGGTTTCCCAGGCAAGTATATTGGAGTGGGTTGGCATTTCCGCTTCCAGCAGATCTTCCCGACTGAGGGACTGAACCCACATCTCCTGCATCGGCAGGCGGATTCTTCACTGCTGAACCATCAAGGAAGCACTCACCTATTCTAGTACCTCTTTTTGAGAAGTGAGGGTAACTTTCACCTATTATTCTCATCTTTATGGTTTCACTGAAATCCCATGAAATCCAAAAAAGTCCCTTCCACTTCCTATTAAAATCATTTATTCATTCACTCATCCATCTATCTACTCATTCAGCATATGTTAGAGTACATTATTGAGTGTAGCTATGAGACACCTGACTTAAGGAATCTAGATGGAAGATCTCACAGGGAGAGGGCATCTGGATCCAAGATCAAACTGAACCGTCAGTAAAAGAAAGGACTTTAAGTACTGCCTTGGTGGTCCAGTGGTTAAGAATCTGCCTGCCAATGCAGGGGATACTGGTTTGATCCCTGGTCTGGGAAGATGTCACATGCAACAGGGCAACTAAACTACTGAGCTCATGCATCACATCTATTGCAGCCCACACACCCTAGAGCCCTTGCTCTGCAACAAGAGAAACCACCACAATGAGAAGCCGATGCACTGCAACTAGAGAGTAGCCCCTGCTTGCTGCAACTAGCGAAAGCCCACGTGTAGCAATGAAGACCCAGCACAGTCAAAAATAAATAAATAGTTTTTAAAAGGACTTTAAAAACAAAAATGAAACAAAACAATATAATCAATGGCCACATTAATATGTGTAAAATCTGACCCTAGGGACACAGTGACCAACCACCCTGCACTCTGAAACTCATACCCTCAGATGAATGGGATCTATTTGGAACACCACATTTCCCTGAAGGATGTAGACAAACTGGAGATGGCTGTCAAAAGCAGCTGCACAGGCCTGAAAACCATGCTCTAGGAAGAAGGAGCAAGAAAGTTTACTCAAGAAAAGAGAAGGCCAACAGGAGAAGCAAAAGTAGCAGCTGCCTTCTTTGAAGGCTAGCGATGTTAATTGTAACCACACACAAAGAGTATGACCTCAAAGAGTAGATCTACAAACAATAATAGAAGGTTCTCCGAAACTAAGATTTCAGTTGTATATATTAAATCACTTCCTAATCAATCAGTTCAGTTCAGTCGCTCGGTGGTGCCCAACTCTTTTGCATTTGAAATAAACCCTGTGCACTTATGTAAATTATATATTGGTTTTGTTGTTGTTCAGTCACTAAGTCGTGTCCAACTCTTTGCGACCCTACGAACTGCAGCATGCCAGGCTTCCCTGTCCTTCAATGTCTCCCTGAGTTTGCTCAAGCTCATGTCCATTGAGTCAGACATGCCATTCAACTACCTCATCCTCTGTCATCCCCTTCTCCTCCTGAGTTCAATCTTTCCCAGCATCAGGATATTTTCTAATGAGTTGGCTCTTCGCATCAGGTGGCCAAAGTATTGGAGCTTCAGCTTCAGCACCAGTCCTTCCAATGAATATTCAGGACTGATTTCCTTTAAGATGGACTGGTTGGATCTCCTTGCAGTCCAGGGGACTCTCAAGAGTCTTTTCCAACACCACAGTTCAAAAGCATCAATTCTTCAGCACTCAGCTTTCTTTATGGCCAAACTCTCACAACCATTCATGACTACTGGAAAAACCATAGCTTTTACTAGACAGACCTTTGTCAGCAAAGTAACGTCTCTGCCTTTCAATATGCTGTCTAGGTTTGTCATAGCTTTTCTTCCAAGGAGCAAGCATCTTTTAATTTCATGGCTGCAGTCAACATCTGCTGTGATTTTGAAGCCCAAGAAAATAAATTCTGTCACTGTTTCCATTGTTTCCCTATCTATTTGTCATGAAGTGATCGGACCAGATGTCATGATCTTAGTTTTTTGAATGTTGAGTTTTAAGCCAGTTTTTTCACTCTCCTCTTTCACCTACATCAAGAGACTTTTTAGTTGCTCTTTGATTTCTTCCATAAGGGTGATGTCGTCTGCATATCTGAGTTTATTGATATTTCTCTTGGCAATCTTGATTCCAGCTTGTGCTTCATCCAGCCTGGCATTTCACATGATGTACTCTGCATAGAAGTTAAATAAG
This sequence comes from Cervus canadensis, assembly GCF_019320065.1. Classification (NCBI taxonomy): domain Eukaryota; kingdom Metazoa; phylum Chordata; class Mammalia; order Artiodactyla; family Cervidae; genus Cervus; species Cervus canadensis. Next base: position 49,096,933 of record NC_057395.1, on the reverse strand, counting down.
CAGGGTGACAATATACAGCCTTGACATACTCCTTTCCCAATTTGAACCAGTCCATTGTTCCATATCCAGTTCTAACTGTTGCTTCTTGACCTGCTTACAGGTTTCTCAGGAAGCAGGTAAGGTGGTCTAGTAGTCCCATCTCTTAAAGAATTTTCCACAGTTTGTTGTGATCCACACAGTCAAAGTCACTTCCTAATAGTCAGATTCATTTAATTACTTGCACAGCCTGTCAATGAAGATGTAAACTAGGAACTGATTGACCATCTGTTGAGGAACTCTTTGACAGAAAGTTTCTCTACTGCAATGGCCTTCAATCAGCATTAGAAGAATGTGCTAAAATAAAGATTCCTAATTCCCACTCCAGGCTTGAAGTCAGAATTCTTGGGAGTGGGGCTTAGGTGTCTACATAGTTCAATAAGCTCCACAGGTGATTCTAAAGAGCCAACCAGGACCGAGAACCAGTGCTCTGTGGGGTAGAGAGATACACTATGGCCATTGCCAGCTCCTAGACTGGACAACTTTAAGAAATATTTGGTAAGAAGTGAGTTGGACTTCCCAGGTGGTGCTAGTGGTAAAGAACCCGCTTGCCAATGCAGGAGACATAAGAGATGAGAGTTCAATCCCTGGGTCAGGAAGATTCCCCCAGAGAAAGGCATGGCAACCCACCTCAGTATTCTTGCCTGGAGAACCCATGGACAGATGAATGGTAAAGACGTTGTGGTACATATACACAAAAGAATATTACCCAGCCATAAAATTAAACACATTTGAGTCAGTTCTAGTGAGGTAGATAAATCTAGACCCTGTTATACAGAGTGAAGTAAATCAGAAAGAGAAAAGCAAATATTGTATATTAACACATATATATGGAATCTAGAAAAATGGTACTGATGAACCTGTTTGCAGGGCAGCAATGGAGGCGCAGACATAAAGAATAGACTTTGGACACAGTGGGTGGGGGGAGAGTGTGGGAAGAATTGAAAGCATAGCATTGAAACATGTATTACCATATGTAAAATAGATAGCTAATGAAAAGTTTCTGTATAACACAGGGAGCTCAGCGTGGTACTCTGTGACAGCCTGGAGGGGTGGGCTGGGGTGGGGGTGGGGGGACAAATATTTACTTATGGCTGATTCACCTTGCTATACGGCAGAAACCAACACAACATTGTAAAGCAATTATCCTCCAATTAAAAATAAATTTTAAAAAAGTTAATGCCATGAATTTTAAATTTACTGAGATTGATTTTTGTGGGGAGAGAGCAAATTAGCCAAGATGGACCATCCAGGCTCTCTTGCCCCACGTTTTGTAAATAATGACTATGTAACAACTGAGATTTATAGCACTGCACATGCACGTCACGAGGTGCTCGCTGGGTCACGGGTTGTATGCTGTAGGGATACGTGAGCTTCACCTAGATAAGCAGCGGCATTTACTGCTGTGCCACAGTTGTGTCTGTTGGGTCAGCCAAGGGAGGAGAGAATAAAGCGTGTCTGCTGCTGCAGCTGCTGCGTCAGCCAGGAGAGAATAAACCTGTCTGTAGTTCCTATGGCTCCTTGAGTCTCCTTCCAGTCCCTTAGCTTGCACCTTGCCTACCCTGGGTTCAGTGAACAGTGTGAACAGTGCGACAACTGGCCTCACAAACAGGATGAAGAGCAATACAATTTTTATATATGATGCTTTTGTGTAACTATCACCAGATAAGTTGTAAGATATTTCCAGCATTCCAGAAAGCTCTCACATGCCACTTCCCGGGACTCTCCTCCTCTGCTCAAGGATAGCACTATTTTAATATCTATAACCATAGAGTATTACTACCTTTCTTAAATGTCAAAAAAATAGAATTATACAGCACATGTTATTTTTTTTTTTTTGGATCAAAGTTTTTTTTTTTTTTTAATTTTTTTTTTATTATTATTTTTTTTTCCAGTGGGTTTTGTCATACATTGATATGAATCAGCCATGGATTTACATGTATTCCCAATCCCGATCCCCCTCCCACCTCCCTCTCCACCCGATTCCTCTGGGTCTTCCCAGTGCACCAGGCCCGAGCACTTGTCTCATGCATCCCACCTGGGCTGGTGATCTGTTTCACCATAGATAGTATACATTGCTGTTCTTTTGAAATAT
>NC_057395.1:48951810-49094702 GCF_019320065.1 Cervus canadensis | reverse complement strand
TGGGTCTTCCCAGAGCACCAGCCCCGAGCACTTGTCTCATGCATCCAACCTGGGCTGGTGATCTGTTTTACCCTTGATAATATATATGTTTCAATGCTGTTCTCTCTGAACATCCCACCCTCGCCTTCTCCCACAGAGTCCAAAAGTCTGTTCTGTACATCTGTGTCTCTTTTTCTGTTTTGCATATAGGATTATCGTTACCATCTTTCTAAATTCCATATATATGTGTTAGTATACTGTATTGGTCTTTATCTTTCTGGCTTACTCACTCTGTATAATGGGCTCCAGTTTCATCCATCTCATTAGAACTGATTCAAATGAATTCTTTTTAATGGCTGAGTAATATTCCATTGTGTATATGTACCATAGCTTCCTTATCCATTCATCTGCTGATGGGCATCTAGGTTGCTTCCATGTCCTGCTATTATAAACAGTGCTGCAATGAACATTGGGGTGCACGTGTCTCTTTCAGATCTGGTTTCCTCAGTGTGTATGCCCAAAAGTGGGATTGCTGGGTCATATGGCAGTTCTATTTCCAGTTTTTTAAGGAATCTCCACACTGTTTTCCATAGTGGCTGTACTAGTTTTGCATTCCACCAACATGTAAGAGGGTTCCTTTTCTCCCGCCCTCCCAGCATTTTGCTTGTAGACTTTTGGATAGCAGACATCCTGACTGGCGTGTAATCGGTCTATTGTGGTTTTGATTTGCATTTCTCTGATAATGAGTGATGTTGAGCATCTTTTCATGTGTTTGTTAGCCACCTGTATGTCTTCTTTGGAGAAATGTCTGTTTAGTTCTTTGGCCCATTTTTTGATTGGGTCATTTATTTTCTGGAATTGAGCTGCAGGAGTTGCTTGTATATTTTTGAGATTAATCCTTTGTCTGTTTCTTCATTTGCTATTATTTTCTCCCAATCTGAGGGCTGTCTTTTCACCTTACTTATAGTTTCCTTTGTAGTGCAAAAGCTTTTAAGTTTCATTAGGTCCCATTGTTTAGTTTTGCTTTTATTTCCAATATCGGGAGGTGGGTCATAGGGATCTTGCTGTCGATCTACGTCGGAGAGTGGTTTTGCTATGTTTCCCTCCTAGGAGTTTTAATAGTTTCCTGGTCCTTACATTTAGATTCTTCTGAATCCATTTTGAGTTTATTTTTGTGTAGGTGTTAGAAAGTGGTTTCTAGTTTCATTTTTTACACAGTGGTTACCAAGTTATCCCCAGCAACCACTTTGTTAAAAGAGGTGTCTTTTTTCATTGTTATATCCTTGCCTCCTTTGTCAAAGATAAGGTGTCCATAGGTCCATTGATTTATCTCTGGGCTTTCTATTCTGTTCCATTGATCTATATTTCTGTCTTTGTGCCAGTACCATACTGTCCTGATGACTGTGGCTTTGTAGTAGAGTCTGAAGTCAGGCAGGTTGATTCCTCCAGTTCCATTCTTCTTTCTCAAGATTATTTTGGCTATTCGAGGTTTTTTTGTATTTCCATACAAATTGTGAAATTCTTTGGTCTAGTTCTGTGAAAAATACCGTTGGTAGCTTGATAGGGATTGCATTTGAATCTATAGATTGCTTTGGGTAGAATAGCCATTTTGACAATATTGATTCTTCCAATCCATGTACACGGTATGTTTCCCATCTGTTTTGTCCTCTTTGATTTCTTTCATCAGTGTTTTATAGTTCATGTATAGGTTTTTTTTTTTTTTTTAGGTAGATATGCTCCTAAGTATTTTATTCTTTTTATTGCAATGATGAATGGTATTGTTTCTTTAAATTCTCTTTCTGTTTTCTCATTGTTAGTATATAGGAATGCAAGGGATTTCTGTGTGTTAATTTTATATCCTGCAACTTTACTATATTCATTGATTAGCTCTAGTAATTTTCTGGTAGAGTCTTTAGGGTTTTCTATGTAGAGGATCATGTCATCTGCAAACAGTGAGAGTTTCACTTCTTCTTTTCCTATCTGGATTCCCTTTACTTCTTTTTCTGCTCTGATTGCTGTGGCCAAAACTTCCAACACTATGTTGAATAGTAGTGGTGAGAGTGGGCACCCTTGTCTTGTTCCTGATTTCAGGGGAAATGCTTTCAATTTTTCACCATTGAGGGTGATGCTTGCTGTGGGTTTGTCATATATAGCTTTTATTATGTTGAGGTATGTTCCTTCTATTCCTGCTTTTTGGGGAGTTTTAATCATAAATGAGTGTTGAATTTTGTCAAAGGCTTTCTCTGCATCTATTGAGATAATCATATGGTTTTTATCTTTCAATTTGTTAATGTGGTGTATTACATTGATTGATTTGCGGATATTAAAGAATCCTTGCATTCCTGGGATAAAGCCCACTTGGTCGTGGTGTATGATTTTTTTAATATGTTGTTGGATTCTGTTTGCTAGAATTTTGTTAAGGATTTTTGCATCTATGTTCATCAGTGATATTGGCCTGTAGTTTTCTTTTTTTGTGGCATTTTTGTCTGGTTTTGGAATTAGGGTGATGGTGGCCTCATAGAATGAGTTTGGAAGCTTACCTTCATCTGCAATTTTCTGGAAGAGTTTGAGTAAGATAGGTGTTAGCTCTTCTCTAAATTTTTGGTAGAATTCAGCTGTGAAGCCATCTGGTCCTGGGCTTTTGTTTGCTGGAAGATTTTTGATGACAGTTTCGATTTCCTTGCTTGTGATGGGTCTGTTAAGATCTTCTATTTCCTCCTGGTTCAGTTTTGGAAAGTTATACTTTTCTAAGAATTTGTCCATTTCATCCAAGTTGTCCATTTTATTGGCGTAGAGCTGCTGGTAGTAGTCTCTTATGATCCTTTGTATTTCAGTGTTGTCTGTTGTGATCTCTCCATTTTCATTTCTAATTTTGTTAATTTGGTTTTTCTCTCTTTGTTTCTTAATGAGTCTTGCTAATGGTTTGTCATTTTTGTTTATTTTTTCAAAAAACCAGCTTTTAGCTTTGTTGATTTTTGCTATGGTCTCTTTAGTTTCTTTTGCATTTATTTCTGCCCTGATTTTTAAGATTTCTTTCCTTCTGCTAACTCTGGGGTTCTTCATTTTCTTCCTCTCTAGTTGCTTCAGGTGTAGAGTTAGGTTATTTATTTGGCTTTTTCCTTGTTTCTTGATGTAAGCCTGTAATGCTATGAACCTTCCCGTTAGCACTGCTTTTACAGTGTCCCAAAGGTTTTGAGTTGTGTTTTCATTTTCATTCATTTCTATCATATTTGATTTCTTTTTTGATTTCTTCCTATGATTTGTTGTTATTTTCAAAGCGTGTTATTTAAGCCTCCATATGTTTTGAAGTTTTAAACTATTTTTTTCCTGTAATTGAGATCTAATCTTACTGGCACTGTGGTCAGAAAAGATGACTGGAAGATTTCAATTTTTGAAATTTTCCAAGACAGATTTATGGCCCAGGATGTGATCTAATTCTGGAAGAATGTTCCGTGTGCACTTGAGAAAAAGGTGAAATTGATTGTTTTGGGTGAAATGTCCTATAGATATCAATTAGGTCTAGCTGGTCCATTGTGTCATTTAAAGTTTGTGTTTCCTTGTTAATTTTCTGTTTAGTTGATCTATCCATAGTTGTGAGTGGGGTATTAAAGTCTCCCACTATTATTGTGTTAGTATTAATTTCCTCTTTCATACTCGTTAGCGTTTGCCGTACATATTGCGGTGCTCCTATGTTGGGTGCATATATATTTATAATTGTTATATCTTCTTCTTGGATTGATCCTTTGATCATTATGTAGTGTCCTTCTTTGTCTCTTTTCACATCCTTTATTTGAAAGTCTATTTTATCTGATATGAGTATTGCGACTCCTGCTTTCTTTTGGTCTCCGTTTGCGTGAAATATTTTTTTCCAGCCCTTCACTTTTAGTCTGTATGTGTCTCTTGCTTTGAGGTGGGTCTCTTGTAGACAGCATATATAGGGGTCTTGTTTTTGTATCCATTCAGCCAATCTTTGTCTTTTGGTTGGGGCATTCAACCCATTTACATTTAGGGTAATTATTGATAGGTGTGGTCCCGTTGCCATTTACTTTGTTGTTTTGGGTTCACGTTTATACAACCTTTCTGCATTTCCTGTCTAGAGAAGATCCTTTAGCATTTGTTGAAGAGCTGGTTTGGTGGTGCTGAATTCTCTCAGCTTTTGCTTATCTGTAAAGCTTTTGAATCCTCCTTCATATCTGAATGAGATCCTTGCTGGATACAGTAATCTAGGTTGTAGGTTATTCTCTTTCATTACTTTCAGTACGTCCTGCCATTCCCTTCTGGCCTGGAGGGTTTCTATTGATAGATCAGCTGTTATCCTTATGGGAATCTCTTTGTGTGTTATTTGTTGTTTTTCCCTTGCTGCTTTTAATATTTGTTCTTTGTGTTTGATCTTTGTTAATTTGATTAATATGTGTCTTGGGGTGTTTCGCCTTGGGTTTATCCTGTTTGGGACTCTCTGGGTTTCTTGGATTTGGGTGGCTATTTCCTTCCCCATTTTAGGGAAGTTTTCAGCTATTATCTCCTCGAGTATTTTCTCATGGCCTTTCTTTTTGTCTTCTTCTTCTGGGACTCCTATGATTCGAATGTTGGGGCGTTTCACATTGTCCCAGAGGTCCCTGAGGTTGTCCTCATTTCTTTTGATCCTTTTTTCTTTTTTCCTCTCTGCTTCATTTATTTCCACCATTTTATCTTCTACCTCACTTATCCTATCTTCTGCCTCCGTTATTCTACTCTTGGTTCCCTCCAAAGTGTTTTTGATCTCATTCATTGCATTATTCATTTTTAATTGACTCTTTTTTATTTCTTCTAGGTCTTTATTAAACAGTTCTTGAATCTTTTCAATCTTTGTTTCCAGGCTATTTATCTGTAACTCCATTTTGTTTTCAAGATTTTGGATCATTTTTATTATCATTATTCTAAATTCTTTTTCAGGTAGATTCCCTATCTCCTCCTCTTTTGTTTGACTTGGTGGGCATTTTTCATGTTCCTTTACCTGTTGGGTATTTCTTTGCCTTTTCATCTTGTTTAGATTGCTGTATCTGGAGTGGGCTTTCTGTATTCTGGAGGTCTGTGGTTCCTTTTATTGTGGAGGATTAACCCAGTGGGTGGGGTTAGACGATTGGCTTGTCAAGATTTCCTGGTTAGGGGAGCTTGCGTCAGTGTTCTGGTGCGTGGAACTTGATTTCTTCTCTTTGGAGAGCAATGGAGTGCCCAGTAATGAGTTTTGAGATGGGTCTATGTGTTAGGTGTGTCCTTGGGCAGCCTGTATGTTGATGTTCAGGGCTATGTTCCTGCGTTGCTGGAGAATTTGCTTGGTATGTCTTGCTCTAAAACTAATTGGCTCTTGGGTGGTGGTTGGTTTCAGTGTAGGTATGGAGGCTTTTGGACGGTCACTTATTACTTAAAGTTCCATGTAGTCAGGAGTTTTCTGGTGTTCTCAGGTTTTGGGCTTAAGTCTCCTGCCTCTGGATTTCAGTTTTCTTCCTCCTGTAGTCTCAGGACTTCTCCAACTATACAGCCCTGATAAGAAAACTTCTAGGTTAATGGCTAAAAGATTCTCCCCTGTTAGGGACACCCAGAGAGGTTCACAGAGTTACATGAAGAAGAGGAGAGGGAGGAGGGAGATAGAAATGAACAGGAGGAGAAAAAGGGGGACTCAAGAGGAGAGAGCTGTCTGTTCCCAGAGTGTTCTCCGTAGCCCAGTCACCTACAAGGATTCACAGAATTGGATTGGGAAGAGAAGGGGAAAGGAGGAAATAGAGGTGTTCTGAGGTAGAAAACAGAGAGTCAAGATTGGGAGAGAATAATCAACACACTCCTGAATAAAAATGGGAACTGAATTTCGGGTTTAAAAATAGGGCTTCTCTTCTTCTTTTTTTTTTTTTGTAAGGTTATAGTGTATTGAAAATGAAAATTAAGGAGTAGTAGAGGAGTACTAGAGGACTTTAAAAGAAATAAGAGAAAAAGAAAAATAGAAAATAGAAGAGAAAAAGGAAAGAAAAAAAAGAAAAAAAAAATTTTTTTTTCCCCCTACTTAAAAAAATCGTAAAAGTCTGTGGAAATGAAAGTTAAGGAGTAATGGGGGAGTAATAGGGGATTTTAAAGGAAAATAAAAGAGAAGAAAGAAAAAAGAAAAAAAGAAAAAAAAAAGAGAAAAAAGTAAAATTATATCTAGGAGTTTCTCTGGAGCTGTTGCAGTCAGTGTGGGTTCGGCTCAGTTTCAGATAGCTCCTCTTTCCAGCTTACGCTTCTCGATATCTACAGGCCCCTCCGGTGTAGTCAGTGTTTCCTAGAGGGATTTTAATCTGTTGCACCAGTCCCTTCTGAAGCGGTTCCCTTTGTTTATTTGGCTTCTGTTTGTCGGTCTCTTCAGAGCCTCATTTCCGCCCTGATACAGGCGGGCGGAGGTGGACTCTTATTCAGGTAGCTAGTTCCGTCGCTCTGCGGGGCAGGGAGGGGCTTGCGCTGCCGGGAGTGGCTGGCGCTATGGGGACGGGCTTGCGCCGCGGGGATGGGCTGGCACTGCCGGGAGGGGCTGACGCTGCTTTCTCCGTCTGTGCTGCTCAGGCTCCCGGCTGTTCTATATGGAGCGCGCCCCGCGTTGCGCGAGGTTCCAGCCCTCGGGTGTTCCACAAAAGCGCGGAAGGAAAAGCTGCGCCTGCTCTCTGTGCCTTCCCCGTCAGAGCGGTCCAGGCAGCCAGGGGCTTGATGGGCGCGCTATCCCCAGGTGTGGCTCGCCCCCTCCCTTCCGCGGACCCAGTCTCAGTTTCCGCTGGCACCAGTCGGGCGCGCGCGCCTTCCGCCCTCCGCGTCCCCAGCCCCAGTCCCCGCCCGCGCCGGTCGGCTGCCTGCGCCCTGTGTCTCGCCGCGACCTTCCCCTCCCCCCTGCCTCCTGCCTCCGGCGGGGCTGGGCCGGTCCGCAGCCTGCGAGCTCCTCTCTGGACCCTCTCGGTCTCTTTGTTCTGCGAAAGGCCGGCAGTGTGTTCGGGCCGGTTAATTTACTCTCTCTCTTTTGGTCTCCCACAGTTCAAGTTGGAAACTCACAGAAGTTCCCTCCGATTGTCCTCAGGGCACTCGGGCCGGACCCTACCCCAAGCAATGCCGCCTAAGAGCTCCCGGGATGGATCTCCGTCCTTAGCTCTTTTGTCTCACTTTTTATCTTTTATATTTTGTCCTACCTCCTTTCGAAGACAATGGGCTGCTTTTCTGGGCGCCTGGTGACCTCAGCTAGCGATCCGAAGTTGTTTTGCGAAGTTTGCTCTGCGTTCAGTTATTCTTTTGATGAATTTGTAGGAGAGAAAGTGGTCTCCCCGTCCTACTCCTCCGCCATCTTGGCTCCTTCTCAGCACATGTTATTTTATATGTAAATCTTTCATTCATCCATAGATCTCGAGAAGATTTTTTAAAGGTATAATATAAACCCAAAACAAAATGAAGACAGCAGGAGAGGAAATGACAGCCACCATATTTTGAAAGCTGGGTCACAGTAGGATGTGTGGTAATTGAGTTGGTAGACGTGAGAAAGTGGAGTCCAAAATCAACAGTGGGAAAACCCAAAATGCCGTCTGCTTTGCTCAACAGAAGCCCTAAAAATTTCAGGATTGAGGATGACGCTGAAAACAGAATGAAGTTGAGAGTAGTCATGAGAAAACAGATTCTCCTTCTTGGTACCATCCAAAGACAGGAGGACTGTTTTTCCTGGAGAGAAAACAGTACAGACACCAGGCACAGGTGAGGGCAGGAAGTGTTACATTGGAAACTGGAAAATAGGCAAAAATCTGCCTATATACTGAGTGTTGACACTCCAACCCTATTTCTCCTCTAGTTACCTGAATTCTGGCAGCCAAGGTAATACTGCTAGAACTGGGCAGAGAAGTTTTCTCCTCTAAAGTCTGGCCCAGTCCAAAGGGGAAAGACCTAAAGATAATGACACAGAATTTTTCTAACAAAATGGCCCAGCCAGGCACTCTACAAGACCCACAGGTCAACAAAGGTCACTCATGAGTACAGAAATCCCCATCAATATTAGTGACCTGCAATTCAATGTGAGCAGAGAAGCAGACATCTGAGGGAATCCAATTATAGAGACGAAAATAATAACTAGAAGGAAGTAACTTAGAGGGAACAAATACACACATATATATCTGATATATATTATATACCAATATGTAAATTTATTAAAATATACAATTTATATATTTAATATGTAAATATTAATCCAAGTCATCTGTAACGCTGATGTACTCCTTTTAATTACTGAACAATATTTCATGTGTGTGTGTTAGTCACTCAGTCATGCCAACTCTTCACAATCCCACTGACTGTAGCCCACCAGGCTCCTCTGTCCATGGGATTTCCCAGGCAAGAATACTGGAGTGGGTTGCTATTTCCTTATCCAGGGGATCTTCCCAACCCAGAGACTGAACCTGGGGGTCTCTGGCATTGCAGGCAGGTTCTTTACTGTTTGAGCCATAAGGGAAGCCCAAGAATACCAGAGTGGGTAGCCTATCCCTTCTCCAGCAGATCTTCCTGACCCAGGAATCGAACCAGGATCTCCTGCATTGAAGGCATATTCTTTACCAACTGAGCCATGAGGGAAGCCCAATAATAACCAAGCAATACCCCTAAGAGAGACTAATTACCCTAGTCATTTAGTTTTTTATTTAAATTGGAGGATAATTACAATATTGTGATGGTTTTTGTCATACATCAGCATGAATTGGCCATAGGCATACATGTGTCTCTTCTCTCCTGAACCCCTCTCCTACCTCCCTCTCCAACCCATCCCTCTAGGTTGTTACAGAGCACCGACTTTTGGTGCCCTGCTTCATGCATCAAGCTCCCACTGGCTATCTATTTTACATATGGTAATGTATGTGTTTTGATGCTATGCTCTCAAATCATTCCACCCTCTTCTTCTCCCATAAATTCCATAGCTCAGAGCTTCATGCACTCCAACCACTGATTTCAGTTTGTTCCTCCTATCTAGCACTAGACACAGTGATGATAACACCTGAAAATATGGTTCTTCTTCATCTTCAGTACATACTTCCAAAGAACTTTTGCCACCAGCATCTGCTTTTTATGGAACCAATGTCGTCTTTTCTTCTATCATTCTATCCCTCATAAAGAAGGAGATGAGGGTCTCCTCAATATACTGATTGACCTTTCCTTGGCATGTGTAAGTTTCTTATATTATGTGAGGTAGTATCTCTATTATAAGCCTTTTGTCTCTAACTGGAGAGCAAACAACTTCACTTGCTGTTAGAAGAATTTTATGTCAGCATTTGAGGATACTTTTTGGAGGAGAAGACTTAACAAGGTAGAAGAGAGAAGTTGAAATCTAGCGGCCACGTACAGTCCAGAGGAGAAAAAGTCTGAGGCTGTCCCACTTGTATTGATGAAAAATAAGCCTAGAGTATGGGATGCACATACTCATAGGAAGACTCAAAAAGAGGTATGCACATCTTCCTGCCTGTAACTTCTGAAAGGAAAAGTAACTTGAAACTATGAAATATAATAACAAACTTACCAAAGTGTATTGCATATACCTTTTGTAGGCATGTAAATTGTGAAACATAAGTTACATTTCTCTTCTACAACAAAACAGAAATTATAAATCTTCCATCAAGGTAGATAAGAAAATATAAGATCACTTTGATATAACTCAGCCAACTACCTTGTTCAGATCATGCTATCTCTATATCCATGCACCAACTTACTTCTTCATGTGCAGTTCTCTTCACTTCAGGTGCAGTTCATGTTGCCTAGTTCACACATTTCATATTTTCCTCAGTCACTAGACATTTTAGGTATGTTTGGCTATGATTTCTTTCTAACACTGTCTAGTACAGTAGCCACTAGTCACATATGGCTATTTAAATAATTAAATTAAGCAAAATTTAAAATTCCATTCCTTAATTACACAAGCCACATTTTAAGTGCACACACAGTGGCTACTATGTCAGACAGCACAGCTACAGAACATTTTCTTTTCTACTGTACAGTGCTGTTCTTGAGAATTAGAAAAACTTGAAAGCCATATTAGAACAAAAGTCTTTCTCTTTCCTCCCTGACACCTCCCCTCTCTCCTCCCTTTCTACAACAGCCTCTTCTTATATCTGATTCAGAATTCCTACAGGAGAATTCTGATAAGATTCTCTGAGGTTTGTGGGTGACGACCTAGAGGGGTGAGATGGGAGTGGGAGGGCTGAGGAGGGAGAGGATATATATAGATAGTTGTGACTGATTCACATTGTTGTATGGCAGAAACCAACACAACATTCTAAGCAATTATCCTCCAATTAAAAAGTAAGAAATTAAAAATAAATCCCTGAATTCTACAACAATGACCCCAAACTTCTTATAAAGCGCCCCAGCGATAAAAATACTTGAATTGCAATCAAAGGAAAATTTAAAAGGATGAACTGTGTCAGAGAACGTTTAACAGGAGGATTCCTGTGTGTTGTTTTCTGTCTCTCATAAATTCTCTGTTCCTTATCAGTTCCTGGTAACAGGAATGAGTGGAACGGCATGCTGCTCCCAGGACTGAGGTCATAGGATGAGACACATACATGGATTTCCTTCAGGAAACATTCTCCTTACGACAAAACTGCTTAGTCATGACCCTCTTTCTTGAGATATAGATCGTCTTCTGACATTATGACCATTGTTAATTCCTTGTTCCCTTGATAATGGTTGCTGTACGTTTGGTTTTCTGATCTTTATCACTGTCAAAAGAAATTCCTTGTACAACAGCCTATGTATACTCACAAAAGGATCATTAAAACACCCTTGCTCCACCAGACTTGGGTCCCCGTGTCTTTCTTTCTCTCTCTTTCTTTATCTCTCTCTCTCCCTCCGGCTAATTCTCTGGAGCGTGGAAACCTGCCCGGGCTTTCAAGTCCTCCTCAAGAGGGCGCCCTGTGCCTCTGTGAGCGGTACAAGCCCTGTCCTAGGGCTTTATTGGTTCTCTGCCGAACCCAGGGAATATTAGCTTCTTTGTCTCTTTCACTTTCTTATCATCGACTCCGGACCACCAGGTTCTAGTACATTAAAGGACCCCAACAGAACTGCATATGAAATAAACATATAATAAATAGTTCTATAAATTCATTCATTAATAGTTTATTATAATAAATAGTTCTGATTAAGATAGCACTAAAATATGCCTATTGTTAGTATTTTGAATTAAAACTAATTTAATCTACTTTTTAAAATGTTGATTTAACATTTTGTGATAATACAGGTCTATTTCTTTCAACACTTGCTTTTGATTTTTGTCATAGCTGAAAAAACTTCTCATGAATAGTAAATATAGTAATGACATCATTGGATGGACTCTCCCAAATTGCAATACTTATTTTTCCATTAGTGTAATTTCCACTAATTAGATAAAAATTCTTGTTGACACTTGGCAATTAAATCACCATATTCCTTGATGCTCTTGCAGACTAGCCAAAGGGTGCTGTATTCTTACGTATTTAGCAAAATGGTTCAGTACAAAACCTACCAAAACACTTCATTTTGAAGCTTTTAAATGGCTCAATGGTTCTGTTTCTGTTTCCCCACCCCATTTTTATTGTGGTAAAAAAAAAACACAAGTAAAACATCATCTTAACCATTTTTAAATGTACATACAGTTTGTGTATGTATGTATACACAAACTACTACTGTTATGTATATTCATGTTTTGTGAGTGTATATTCAGAACTTTTCATCTTATACATTTGAAACTATATCCATTAAACAACTCCTCTTTCCCCCTCTATCTTGCCCCTCGTAATCACCGTTCTACTTTCTATTTCTATGATTTTAACTGCTTTAGATACCTCATGTAAGATCCTCAGGGTTTATCCATATTGTAACATATGATGGAATTTTCTTCCTTTCTAAAGCTAAACGATATTCTACTGTCTATACACCCCACATTTTGTTTACGCATTCAACTGTTGATGGACATTTGGGTTATCTCTGTCTTTAGTTACTGTGAATAGTGCTGCTGTGAACAAGAATGTGCAAATATCTCTTTGAGATTCTGATTTCAATTCTTTTGAATATATATACGCAGAAGTGGAATTGCTGAATCATAAGATAATTCTATTTTTAATTTTTTTCATTTCATTTTTCCATAGCAATTGAACCAGTTGCACCCAACAGCATATTTGAGTTCTAATTTTTCCACATCCTTATCAACAATCATTATTTTCTGTTGTTTTTGTTTGCTTGTTTTTAATAGTTGGCATCCTAATGAGCATGAGGTAATATCACATTGTGGTTTTGATTTACATTTCTCTGATGGTCAGTGAGCATCTTCCAATATGCTTTTCAGCCATTACTATACTATCTTTAGAAAAATATCTATTCAAGTCCTTTGTTCATTTTTAATTCATTTGAATTTTTGTTGTTGAGTTGTGAGCATTGTTGATCTATGCTGGATATTAACCCTTTATCAGCTACATGATTTACAGATATTTTCTCCCAATCCATAGATTACTTTTTCAGTTTGTTGATTGTGCCCTTTGATTGACAAAGTTCTTTTCTTAAGTTTGATGTAGTTTCCTTTGTCTGTTTTTGCTTTTGTTGCCTCTATTTTGGTATCATATCCAAGAAATCTATGCCAAGTCTAATGTCATGAGTTTTCCTCTATGTTTCCTTCTAGGAGTTTAATAGTTTTAGGTGTTAAGTTTAAATCTTCAAGGATTTTGAGTTAATTTTTGTATATGGTATAAGATAAGGGCCTAACTTCACTATTTTGCATATGAATATTCAATTTTTCCAACATCATTTGTTGAAAAAGCTTTTCTTTCCCTGAGGTATTGACGCTTTTGTAAACATCCTATGACTATGAACACAAGGGTTTATTTCTGGTCTCTCTGTTCTATGCCATTATTCTGCTTGTCTGTCTTTATGCCAGCACCACACTTTTTTGATTACTGTAGCTTTGTAATATGTTTTTTAATTTTTTTGTTGAACAATGATTGATGTCATGTCAATGTTGTGTTAATTTCTGCTACATGACAAAGTGATTCAGTTATACATATATATACATTCTTTTTGATATTCTTTTCCACTATGGTTTATCACATGATATTGAATATAATTCCCAGTCCTATACAGTAGGAGCTTACTGTTAATCCCTTCTTTTTTAAATTTTTATTTTGTATTGGAGCATATTTGATTAATAATGTTGTGTTAGTTTTAAGTGTACTTAGGTGTACAGAAAGAGATTTAGTTATGCATATACATGTACCTATTCTTTTTCAAATTCTTTTCCCATTTATGTTACCGAAGAATATTGAAGGACTTCCTTGGCAATCCAATGGTTAAAATTCTGCACTTCCAATGCAGGGGGTGTAGTTTTGATTCCTGGTTGGGAAATTAAGATCCCACATGCCACACAATTTCATTTCAGTACTATTTATTATAGCCAGGACATGGAAGCAACATAGATGTCCATTGATAGATGAATGGGTAAAAAAGATGTGGTACATATACACAATGGAATATTACTGTGCCATAAAAGAGAACGAATTTAAGCAAGTTCTAGTGAGGTGGATAAACCCAGAGTCTGTTATACAAAGTGAAGTAAGTCAGAAAGAGAAAAGCAAATATAGTGTATATATATACACACACATAGAGAGAGAGAGAATCTAGGAAATTGGTATTGATGAACCTATTTGCAGGGAAGGAGTGGAGACACAATGTAGAGAATGGATACAGTGGGGAGCAAGGGAGGGAGATGAATGGAGAAAGCAGCATCAACACACATAATACACTATCATGTGTAAAATGGATAGGTGGTGAGAAGCTGCTATATAACACAAGGAGCCCAGTTTGGCGCTCTGTGATGGCCTTGGAGGGGGGCTTGGAGGTAGAGTGGGAGGCTCAAGAGGGAGGGGATATATGTATAATTGTGGCTGATTCATGTTGTTATATGGCAGAAGCCAACACAACATTGCAAAACTTAAAAATCAAAAAACAATAAAAGAAAATGAAATTTGAGAAGATCCCACATGCTGTGTAATGCAGCAAAAGAAAAAAATAATATTGAGCATTGTTTCCTGTACTATACAGTAGGTCCTTGTTGGTTATATATTTTAAATACAGTGCACGTGTCAATCCCAAACTCCCAATCTATACCTCCCAATAACCCGTCCCCTCTGATAACCATAAATTCATTCTTGAAGCCTATTTATGTTTTGTAAATAAGTTAATTTGTATCATTTTTTAGATTCCACATATAGAAATATCATATGATATTTGTCTTTCTCTCTGACTTACTTTGCTTAGTATGATAACCTCCAGGTGCATCCATTTTGCTGCAAATGCCATTATTTCATTTTCTTAATGGTAGAGTATATGTACTACATCTTCTTTATCCATTCATCTGCGGATGGACATTTAGGTTGATCCCATGTCTTACCTATCGTAAATCACACTGTAATGAATATTGGAATGCATGTATCTTTTCAAACTATGTTTTTCTCTAGATATATGCCTAGGAGTGGGATTATAGGATCATATGGTAGCTCTATTTTTAGTTTCTTAAGAAACCTCCAGGGCAAATGGGCTTGGGCGGCTCCTTGGCGGGTGGCGGCGGTGGCCGTAGCGGTTCCTCCTGGCCCTGTTAATGTCGGGGCCAGGCCCGGGGAGGATGGCGCCCTAGAGCCCGGCCTTTCCTGGGGGTAGGGGCGGGAGGGGACGGGGTGGGGACCGGCCATGTCGGAGGTGACCCGAAGTCTGCTGCAGCGCTGGGGCGCCAGTTTTAGGAGAGGCGCCGACTTCGACTCTTGGGGCCAGCTGGTGGAGGCGATAGACGAGTATCAGATATTAGCGAGACACCTACAAAAAGAGGCCCAAGCTCAACACAATAATTCTGAATTCACAGAAGAACAAAAGAAAACCATAGGCAAAATTGCAACATGCTTGGAATTACGAAGTGCAGCTTTACAGTCCACACAGTCCCAGGAAGAATTTAAACTGGAAGATCTGAAGAAGCTAGAACCAATCCTAAAGAATATTCTTACATATAATAAAGAATTCCCATTTGATGTTCAGCCTGTCCCTTTAAGAAGAATTTTAGCACCTGGTGAAGAAGAGAATTTGGAATTTGAGGAAGATGAAGAAAAGGGTGGTGCTGGAGCAGGGTCTCCTGATTCCTTTCCTGCCAGAGTTCCCGGTACTTTATTACCAAGGTTGCCATCAGAACCAGGAATGACGTTACTCACTATCAGGATTGAGAAAATTGGCCTCAAAGATGCCGGGCAGTGCATTGATCCCTATATCACAGTTAGTGTGAAAGATCTGAATGGCATAGATTTAACTCCTGTGCAAGATACTCCTGTGGCTTCAAGAAAAGAAGACACGTATGTTCATTTCAATGTGGACATTGAGCTCCAGAAGCATGTTGAAAAGTTAACCAAAGGTGCAGCTATTTTTTTTTAATTCAAACACTACAAGCCTAAAAAAAGGTTTACCAGCACCAAGTGTTTTGCTTTCATGGAGATGGACGAAATTAAACCTGGGCCCATTGTAATAGAATTATACAAGAAACCCACTGACTTTAAAAGAAAGAAATTGCAGTTATTGACCAAGAAACCACTTTATCTTCATCTGCATCAAACTTTGCACAAGGAATGACCCTGACATGAGTATCCTGGAACTTCTGTGAATCTCACCACTCCGTAGAACCCGTCATTGCTCCGTGTAGCACACGCAGCCATCGACAGGCAGGAAGCAACCTGGACCCAGGCCGGCAGGCCAGAGTGAGTCCATTACAAGCTGTAGCACAGAATTCAAAGTCCAGCACCACTGACATAACAGACTCTTTGGATACAGGCTTATTGTAGATCTTGAAATGTTTTCACTTTCCTATTAATTGTGCAATTAATAGTCTCTTCTAATTTACCACTACTCCCGCCCTACTTCCTGGAACAACACTGTTGTGGGTGGGATGTGCTCGTCTTCAGATGTAATACAGCAATAAGAATGTGCTAGAGTTTACACACCTGTCCACTTCTGCTCCAATATGCTCTTTAGCTTTCCGAGTTAATGTCAAACTTTGGGTTGATGTGGAGAAGAGCATGAGACTGCTTTAGAGGAAATGGGACCAATTTTGCTGCCCAAGGTCAGTCTGGAAGTTTATAGGCTGCTTCTTAAGAGATAGCCTCAGTTCATCCCGATCTCATGGTTTTCCTCCCTAGAAATCGTGTGCCTTGGCCAGTCTCCCACATGGGAGTGTTTGCAGGTTGTAGCTGGGATTTTTCCAGATGAGCAGATTGTTCTTCTGAAAGTGAGCATATTTTTAGTCACGTTGATTAGCTTTTTTCCTACATCACATTGTTACTCTTTCTGATAGTGATTCTAGGGTTAATGAAACCATCTCAGAATAATTACAAATTCTTGGTGGGTTTATAGTGTCTTCTAAATCATGTAATCTAAAAATAATGAGTCAGATGCTAATGAGATACTGCAGGAATAACTGCTGTTTTTCTGACAACTGATTGTGAAACCTTAAAACCTGCATACCTCTTCTGTAGTGATGAGTATGCAAATCTGGAGATACTCTATTTTTTTTTATATAGGTAGATAGGATTGCCATTTATTTCCTATTTAGATATATTGACATTCATCCATATGGAAATATGCAGGTCATTAGCTTATTATAATTTGACTATTTACATTCTTTTGACTTAATAATGGGGCCTAAATAAAACTTTCATAGTACATACACAGTGGATATTTGATACACAGAACATGAAGATTTGGGGTGGGCGTTCTGTGGGTTAGATGTGGAGCCCACATATTTAAAATTCACTATTTTAAATGACCAACACTAGAATGAGCAAAATGCAGTGCCAGTACTTGGCCTATTTTTAAACTAGTGTAACAAGCCTAGTCATACCATTCAGTATGTTTGCTTTTTAAAATAAGTAACCATAATTCAGTTCCGGCTGTTACACTTCAGAAGACCTAGTCTCCACTTTCAGTTGTCTGTCGAGTCAGTTCTCTTTACTATCATAGATTTAAGAATTCTCAACAAAATTGTCTTGCCTCTCATCTTCATTAAATTCAAAATCATTTCAGTGACAGTTATCTTGAGGGGATGAAGAATTTGCCTTAATAAATTACTTTGTTGTTCATGCAGCTCTTATATAAACTGTGCGTTGTCAGCCCACCCCCACCCCTACCAGAGTGTAAGCTCCTCAGGGGGCAAGAACCACGTTTTCTCCATGTCATGTACGTTTCCTAAGGTGCTTGGCAGCACTCTGTACCCTGTGGAGTACTCAGTACCTTTTGTTTGATGTTGCTGACAAGACCTAAAAATAATCCCTTAAAAAAATCTACCATTAAAGTGTAGCAAAACTGAAAAAAAAAAAAAAAGAAACCTCCATACTTTTCTTCATATTGACTGTACCAATTTACATTCCTACTAACAGTGTAGGAGGGCTCTATTTTCTCCACACCCTCTCCAGCATTTATTGTTTGTAGCTTTTTTGATGATGGAAATTATGACTGGTGTGAGGTGATATCCCTTTGTAGTTTTTATTTGCATTTCTCTAATAACTAGAGATTTTGAGCATCTTTTAATGAGCCTCTTAGTCATCTGTATATCTTTGGAGAATTGTTTGTTCAGGTCTTCTGCTTATTTTCTGGTTGGGTTGATTTTTTCTTTTCTATGGAGTCTCATGAGCTGTTCATAAACTTTGGAGACTAGTCCCTGTTGGTCACATCATTTTAAAATATTTTCTCCCATTCTGTGAGTTGTCCTTTTTATTTTGTTTATGGTTTCCTTTGCCATGAAAAAGTTTAGTTTAATGAGGTCCCATTTATTTTTGTTTTTATTTCCATTCCTCTAGGAGATGGGTTGGAAAAGATATTGCTGTGATTTATGTCAAAGAGTGCTCACCTATGTTTTCCTCTTAGAGTTTTATAGTATCTGGTCTTACATCTAGGTCTTTAACCCATTTAGAGTTTATTTTTGTTTATAGTGTTAAATAATGTTCTAAGTTCATTTTTTTACGTATTGTTTTTCAGTTGTTGTGTCTGACTCCCTGCAATCCCATGGACTGCAGCATGCCAGTCTTCCATGTCCTTCACTATCTCCTGAAGTTTGCTCAAACTCACTCCACTGAGTCAGTGATGCCATCCAATCATCTCATTCTCTGTTGCCCCCTTCTCCTCCTGCCCTCAATCTTTCCCAGCAGCAGGATCTTTTTGGATGAGTCTGCTCTTCACATCAAATAGCCAAAATATTGGAGTTTCAGCTTCAGCATCAGTCCTTCCAATGAATATTCAGTGTTGATTTCTTTCAGAATTGACAGGTTCAATCTTCTTGCAGTCCTAGGGACTCCAGCACCACAGCTCAAAAGCATTAATTCTTCAGCACTCAGATGATGGACAGGGAAGCCTGGTGTGCTGCAGTCCATGGGGCTGCAAAGAGTCAGACATGACTGAGCCACTGAACTGAACTGAACAGCCTTCTTTATGGTCCAACTCTCACATCCATACATGACTACTGAAAAAATCATAGTTTTGACTATATGGACCTTTGTCAGCAAAGTAAAGCTTCTGCTTTTTAATACGCTGTCTAGGTTTGTCATCGGAGAAGGCAATGGCACCCCACTCCAGTACTCTTGCCTAAACCCCATGGATGGAGGAGCCTAGTAGGCTGCAGTCCATAGGGTCGCTACGAGTCAGACATGACTGAGCGACTTCACTTTCATTTTTCACTTTCATGCATTGGAGAAGGAAATGGCAACCCACTCCAGTACTCTTGCCTGGAGAATCCCAGGGACAGGGGAGACTGATGGGCTGCTGTCTGTGGGGTCGCACAGAGTTGGACATGACTGAAGCCACTTAGCAGCAGCAGCAGCAGGTTTGTCATAGCTTTTCTTCCAAGGAGCAAGAGTCTTTTTTAATTTCATGGCCACAATCACAGTCCACAGTGATTTTGGAGTCCAAGAAAATAAAATCTGCCACTATTTTCATTGTTTCCCCATTTATTTGCCATGAAGTGATGGGACCAGATGCCATGATCTTGGTTTTTTTGAATGCTAAATTTTAAGCCAACTTTTTCAGTCTACTCTTTCACCTTCATCAAGAAGCTCTTTCGTTTCTCTTTGCTTTCTGCCATGATGGTGGTGTCATCTGCATATCTGAGGTTACTAATATTTCTCCCAGCAATCTTGATTCCAACTTGTGATTCATCCAGCCTGGCATTTTGCATGATACACTACGCATAGAAGTTAAATAAGCAGGGTGACAATATATAGCTTTGACATACTCCTTCCCCAATTTTGAACCAATCCCTTGTTCTATGTACAGTTCTGTTACTTCTTGACCTGTTTCCTAGGAGGGAGGTAAGATAGTCTGGTACTCCCATCTCTTTGAGAATTTTTCACAGTTTGTTGTGATCCACACAGTCAAAGGCTTTAGTGTAGTCAATAAAGCAGAAGTAGATGTTTTTCTGGATTCCCTTGCTTTATCTATAATCTAGTGGATGTTGACAATTTGATCTCTGGTTCCTCTGCTTTTTTGAAGTCCAGCTTGTACATCTGGAATTTCTCAGTTCATGTACTGTTGAAGTCTAGCTTGAAGGATTTTGAGCATTACCTTGCTACCATGTGAAATGAGCCCAATTTTGATGACCCTTTTTTGGCATTGCCCTTCTCTAGGATTGGGCTTCCCTGATAGCTCATTTGGCAAAGAATCCACCTGCAATGCAGGAGACCCCAGTTCAATTCCTGGGTCGGGAAGATCCCCTGGAGAAGGGAAAGGCTACCCACTTCAGTATTCTGGCCTGGAGAATTCCATGGACTGTATAGCCTATGGGGTCGCAAAGAGTCGGACACGACTGAGTGACTTTCACTTTCACTTCTCTGGGATTGGAATGAAAATTGACCTCTTCCAGTCATGTGGCCATTGCTGAATTTTCCAAATTTGCTGGTATATTGAGTGCAGCACTTTAAGAGCATCCTCTTTTAGGGTTTGAAATAGCTCATGTAGAATTCCATCACCTCCACTAGCTTTGTTCATAATAATACTTCCTAAAGCCCACTTTACATTCCAGGATGTCTGGCTCTATGTGAGAGACCACTAGCACCACCTGAGAAGCCCTTTTTACATGTAGCCATCCAGTTTTCTCACTAACATTTATTGAAGAGATTGTCTTGCCTTCTTTGTTACAGATTGTTGTTGTTCAGTCACTAAGTCATGTCCAACTCTTTAGGACCCCATGGACTGCAGCACGCCAGGCTCCCCTGACCTTCACTACCTTTTAAAGTTTGCTCAGACTCATGTCCACTGAGTCATAATGCCATCCAACAATCTTATTCTCTGTTACTGCCGTCTCCTCCTGCCCTCAATCTTTCCCAGCATCAAGATCTTTTCCAGTGAGTTGTCGCTTTGCATCAGGTGGCCAAAGTATTGGAGCTTCAGCTTCAGCAATGAATATTCAGTCCTCCCAATGAATATTCAAGGTATTTAGATTTCCTTTGGGATTGATTGGTTTGATCTCCTTGCTGTCCGAGAGACTCTCAAGAGTCTTCTCCAGCACCACAGTTCAAAAGCATCAATTCTTCTGTGCTTAGCCTTCTTTATGGTCCAACTCTCACATCCATACATGACTACTGGAAAAATCATAGTGTTGACTATACGGACCTTTGTCAGAAAACTGATGTCAGATCACTTTGTTGTTACAGATCAATTGGCCGTTGGTGCATGGGCTTATTTCTGGTTTTCTAGAAATAAATTTGTTCCTGTTCCTTTGATCTATATATCTGTTTTAGTGTCAGTACCATACTGTTTTGATAACTGTAGCTTTGTAGTATAGTGTGAGATCAGGAAGCCTGATTTCTTCAGCTCCATTTTTTTTTTCTCAATATTATTTTGACTATTAAGGGTCTTTTTGTTTCTCAATATAAATTGTAAGATTTTTTTTCTATTTCTGTGAAAAATGCCATTGATAATTTGAAAGGGATTGCAGTGAATCTATAGATTGCCTTGTGCAGTGTAGTATTTTGACAATGTTGATTCTTCCAATCCAAGAACATGGTATATCTTTTCTTCTGTTGGTATCATCATTGATTTCGCTCATCAGTGTCTTATAGTTTTTGCAGTACAAGTCTTTTGCCTCCTTAGGCAGAATTTTTCCCAGGTATTTTGTTCTTTTTGATATGATGATAAATGAGATTCTTTTTCTTTCTATACACTAACAGATCTTTTACTGTTAGTGTATAGAAATCTAACAGATTTCTGTGTATTGATTTTGTATCCTACAAATTTACCAAATTCATTGATGAAGTCTAATAGTTTTTTGGTAGCATCTTTAGGATTTTCTTTGTGCAGTATCAATATGAAACTGGTTCTGATGTGGTGTAGCCATGCAATGTAGGCTGTACCCAAGCTCACAGGTCTTGTGAGGAGAAAAATTCACTGAGCCAGGAAAATAAAAGAAACCACTGAGTCTTGCAGTGAGGAAATAGAGTTTATTGAATGGAAACAGAAAAGGCTTCTGACATAGACATCAGAAGAGGGTAAAGGAGAATACCCCTTCCTTAACTTGAGCAGAGCTTTATATACCTTCTAGTGGGCTACTACAATAAGTTTAAGAAGCATTTCAAGGCTGTAAAAGTTTTACCAAAGCTCTTTCCCAGGGTATACATCTTGAGATAACATCAGCACAAGATTGACCAAAAGGTACAAGTTCCTGTGAGGGAGGAGAGAACATGCCTTTGGTCAAGATATATTGTTGCCATTTAATCATCAGCACAAGAGCAGCAAAACATGCTTTTGAGCAAAATATATTGTTGCTATTTGTTCACAATGCCTACATGACCTAAGGCCTAAGGAAAAACATGTCTGTGCGAAAGATATATTACTGCTATTTAGTAATAGACGTATTTTTGTTATTTAGTAATTATCATGGAGCCTATGTGACTAAGGCAAAGAATGTATACCTCCTCCCTAAGGACTCCTTAACAACCTGCTTGAAGTTAACTAAAGTAATGCCCAAAATTCTCCAAGCCAGGCTTCAGCAATATGTGAACCATGAACTTCCAGATGTTCAAGCTGGTTTTAGAAAAGGCAGAGGAACCAGAGATCAACTTGCCAACATCCACTGGATCATCAAAAAAGCAAGAGAGTTCCAGAAAAACATCTATTTCTGCCTTATTGACTATGCAAAAGCCTTTGACTGTGTGGATCACAATAAACTGTGGAAAATTCTGAAAGAGATGGGAATACCAGACCACCTGACCTGCCTCTTAAGAATCCTGTATGCAGGTCAGGAAGCAACAGTTAGAACTGGACCTGAAACAACAGACTGGTTCCAAATAGGAAAAGGAGTACATCAAGGCTGTATATTGTCACCCTGCTTATTTAACTTATATGCAGAGTACATCACGAGAAACACTGGGCTGGAGGAAGCACAAGCTGGAATCAAGATTGCCGGGAGAAATATCAATAACCTCAGATATGCAGATGACACCACCCTTATGGCAGAAAGTGAAGAACTAAAGAGCCTCTTGATGAAAGTGAAAGAGGAGAGTGAAAAAGTTGGCTTAAAGCTCAACATTCAGAAAACTAAGATCATGGCATCTGGTCCCATCACTTCATGGCAAATAGATGGGGAAACAGTGAAAACCGTGTCAGACTTTCTTTTTGGGGGCTGCAAAATCACTGCAGAAGGTGATTGCAGCCATGCAATTAAAAGATGCTTACTCCTTGGAAGGAAAGTTATGACCAACCTAGATAGCATATTAAAAAACAGAGACATTACTTTGCCAACTAAAGTCCATCTAGTCAACGCTATGGTTTTTCCAGTGGTCATGTATGGATGTGAGAGTTGGACTGTGAAGAAAGCTGAGCACTGAAAAATTGATGCTTTTGAACTCTGGTGTTGGAGAAGACTCTTGAGAGTCCCTGGGACTGAAAGGAGATCCAACCAGTCCATCCTAAAGGAAATCAGTCCTGAATATTCATTGGAAGGACTGGTGCTGAAGCTGAAACTTCAATACTTTGGCCACCTGATGTGAAGAACTGACTCACTGGAAAAGACCCTGATACTGGGAAAGATTGAGGGCAGGAAGAGAAGGGGATGACAGAGGATGAGATGTTTGGATGGCATCACCGACTTGATTAAGTTTGAGCAAGCTCCAGGAGTTGGTGATAGTCAGGGAAGCCTGGAGTGCTGCAATCCATGGGGTCACAAAGAGTTGGACATGACTGAGCAACCGAACTTATTTTGTCTAATATGAGTTTTGCTACTCCAGCTTTCTTTCGATTTCTATTTTCATGGAAGACCTTTTACCATCCTCTCACTTTCAGTCTGTATGTGTCCCTAATCTGAAATGGGTCTCTTGTAGACAGCATATATATGTTTTTTGTTTTTGTACCCATGCAACCAGTCTATGTCTTTTGACTGGAGCATTTAATCGATTAACATTTATGGTAATTATCAATATGCATGTTCCTGTTGCCATTTTCTTATTTGTTTTAGATTTGTTTTTGTAGGTCTTTTTTCTTCCCTTCCTACTTGTTTCTCTTCTTTTGTGATTTGATGACTAACTTTAGTGTTGTGTTTGGATTCTTTTTTCCTTATGTATGTGTATCCATTGTAGATTTTCAGTTTATGATTACCATGAAGTTTTGATATAGCAAAAACAATTGTTTTAAGTTGCTGGTCTTTTCATTTCAAATCCACTTATAATATCATGCATTTGTGCTCTCCTCTTCTCACAATTGCTGATTTTGATATCTTATTTGTGTGCAGATAATTTCCTACCTTTACTTTGTGTTTGCCTTTTGTGCTTGCTGTGGACTCAGTTGTGTTCAACTCTTTGCAACCCCATGGGCTATAGCCCACCAGACTTTTCTGTCCATGGGATTTCCCAGGCAAGAATACTGAGTGGGTTGCCATTTCCTCTCCCACAAGATCTTCCCAACCAGGGATCAAACCATGTCTCCTGTGTCTTCTGAATTGGCAGGTAGATTCTTTACCACCGTCCCACCTGAGAAAGCTGTGCTTGACTTTACCAGTGAGCTTCTCCATTTGCAATTTTCTTGTTTCTAGTAGTGGTCTTTTCTTTTCCACTTAAAGAAGTTCTGTTAGCATTTGTTGCAAGGCTGGTCTAGTGTTGCTGAGTTATCTTAACTTTTGCTTGTTTGCAAAGCTTTTGATTTTCTCTGTTGAATCTGAATGAGAGCTTTTCTGGGTAGAAGATTCTTGGTTGTAGGTTCTTTTATTCCATCATTTTAAATACATTGTGCCATTCCCTCCTGGCCCACAGAATTTTTGCTGAAAAATCAGGTGATAATCTTAGGGGAGTTTCTTTGTATGCTATTTGTTGCTTTTTTCCTTGTTGCCTTTAATATCAGAGAAGGCAACCCACTCCAGTACTCTTGCCTGGAAAATCCCATGGAAGGAGGAGCCTGGTAGGCTGCAGTCCATGGGGTCGCTAAGAGTCGGCACGACTGACCGACTTCACTTTCACTTATCACTTTCATGCATTGGAGAAGGAAATGGCAACCCACACCAGTGTTCTTGCCTGGAGAATCCCAGGGACGGTGGAGCCTGGTGGGCTGCTGTCTATGCGGTTGCACAGAGTCAGACAGGACTGAAGCAACTTAGCAGCAGCAGCAGCCTTTAATATTTTTTCTTTGTCTTTAATTTTTATCATTTTGTTTACTATGGATCTCAGAATGTTCTTCCTTGGGTTTATCCTGCTGGGACTCTGCACTACCTGGGTTTGGGTGACTGTTTCCTTTCCCATGTTAGGGAAGTTTTCATTTATTATGTCTTCAAATATTTTCTCAGGTCCATTCTCTTTCTCTTCTCTTTCTGGGACCCCTATAATGCAAAAGTTTCATGTATTTAATGTTGTCCCAGAGGTCTCTTAGACTGTCTTCTTTTCATGTTTTTTTATTTATTCTTTTCCGTGGCAATGATTAACATCATCTTGTTTTCCAGCTCGCTTATGCGTTCTTCTCTCTCAGTTACTCTGCTATTGATTTCTTCTCATGTGTTTTTCATTTCAGTTATTGTGTAATTCATCTCTTCTTTTTTTTTGTTTTTTTCTAGATCTTTGTTAAACATTTCTTGCATGTTCTCAATCTCTGCCTCCATTCTTCTCTTTTTCTGATATATTGAGTCATCTTCACCATCATTTCTCTGAATTCTTTTTCTGGTAGATTGACTATCTCTACTGCATTTACTTGTTCTGGGGTTTTATCTTGTTCCTTCATCTGCCACCTCATTTTGTCTGACTTTCTGCAATTGTGGTTTCCATTTCACAGGCCACAGGATTGTAGCTTTTCTTGCTTCTACTATCTGCCCTCTCTGGTGGATGAGGCTATCTAAGAGATTTGCAGGTTTCCTGGTGGAAAAGTCTGAATCCTGTTTCCTGGTGGGTGGAGCTGGGCTTTGGCCCTTTGGTGATCAGGGCCTTGCTTGAAGACTTCAGGCACCCTGTCTGCTGATGGGTGGGCCTGTGCTCCCACTCTGTTGGTGTTGTTTGACCTGAGGCATCCCAGCGTTGGAGTCTACAGGCTGCTGAGTGGGGATAGTTCTTGGGAGGAGTGGCAGCCTCTCAGGGTGGAGCCCACAAAAACGAGTACTCACAAGAGCTTCCACTGCTGGTGAATCTGTCACCACAGTGTGACACAGTCACCCCTGCCTCCACAGGAGACCTTCCAACGCTGGCAGGTAGATCTGGCTCAGTCTCCTAGAAGGTCAATACTTTTCCCACTGGATCCTGGTGTGCACAGGACCTTGTGTGTGCCTCCCAAGAGTGGAGTTTCTACTTCCCCTAGCCTGTGGAATTCCTGCTATCAAACCATGCTGGCCTTCAAAGCCAGATTCTCTGGGGGCTTCTCCCATTGCCAGACCCCCAAGCTGGGAACCTGATGTGGGGCTCAGGACTTTGACTCCTGTGGGAGAACTTCTGTGGTATAATTATTTTCCAGTTTGTGGGTCACCCACCTAGTAGGTATGGATTTTATTATGATTGCACCCCTCCTACCATCTCATTGTGGCTTCTTTGTCTTTGGATGTAGGGTACCTTTTTCGGTAGGTCCAACTTTTTTTCTGCCAATAGTTATCCAACAGTTAGTTGTTATTTTGACATTTTTGTAAGAAGGGGTAAGGTCACATTCTTCTACTCTGCCATCTTGCAGGGCAATATTCATTTAGACTCCATTTTAGATTGTGATTTCAGGGTATTAGGCTATCTATTAGCTTAACAAGGTAATGCTCAATGCACCAAGCTAGGCTTCAGTAGTATGTGAACCGAGAACTTCCAGAGGTACAAACTGGATTTA
This sequence comes from Cervus canadensis, assembly GCF_019320065.1. Lineage (NCBI taxonomy): Eukaryota > Metazoa > Chordata > Mammalia > Artiodactyla > Cervidae > Cervus > Cervus canadensis. The sequence continues at coordinate 49,068,401 of NC_057395.1, read as the reverse complement.
GAAAAGGCAGAGGAAACAGAGATCAAACTGTCAACATCCACTGGATCATAGAAAAAGCAAGAGAATTCCAGAAAAAAAAATCTACTTCTGCTTCATTGACTATGCTAAAGCTTTTGATTGTGGGGATCACAACAAACTGTGGAAAATTCTTAAAGAGATGGGAATGTCAGACCACCTTACCTCCATCCTGAAAAACCTATATGCAGGTCTAACAAAGTGGACATGGAACAACAGAATGGTCCCAAACTGGTAAAAGAGTACATCAAGGCTGTATATTGTCACCCTACTTATTTAATTTCTATGCAGAGTACATCATGCAAAATGCTGGGCTGGATGAAGCACAAGATGGAATCAAATTTCCTGAGAGAAGTATCAATAACCTCATATATGCAGATTACACCACCCTAATGGCAGAAGGTGAAGAGAAACTAAAGACCCTCTTGATGAAAGAGGAGAGTGAAAAAGCTGGCTTAAAACTCAACATTCAAAAAACTAAAATCATGGTATCTTAGTCATAGCCTGGGTCTTAGATCATAGTCTTGATGTCATAGTTAGTCATAGTTATTCATAACTTAGTCATAGTTATGATCATGGCATCTTAGTCATAGTCCCATCACTTTATGGCAAATGATAGATGTGGAAACAATGGAAACAGTGAGAGACTTTGTTTTCTTGGGGTCCAAAGTCACTGGCTATGGTCTTTTCAGTAGTCACATATGATTGTGAGAGCTGGACCATAAAGGCGGCAGAGGGCCGAAAAATTGATACTTTCAAACTGTGGTGCTGGAGAAGACTTTTGAGAGTCCCTTGGACAGCAAGATCAAGCCAGTCAATATTAAAGGAAATCAGTCCTGAATACTCATTAGAAGGACTGATGCTGAAGCTGAAACTCCAATACTTTGGCCACCTGATGTGAACAGCTGACTCATTTGAAAAGACCCTGATGCTGGGAAAGATTGAAGGCAAAAGGAGAAGAGGGTGACAGAGGATGAAGATGGTTGGATGGCATCACTGATGCAATGGACATGAACTTGGGCAAACTCCAGGAGATGGGGAGGAACAGGGAGACCTGGCATACTGTAGTCTATGGAGTCCTGAAGAGTCAGACATGATTGGCAACTGAACGACAAGAACATTAGTGTCAATATTCATGGGAATAGGAGGAAAGACAATATTGTTTTTCTTGATATATTTTTCTACTTACAAAAAGTATATGTAAAATACTGTAAAAACACACAAATAGCATATTTCCCCCAAAATAGGGATTTTTTTTGCCATTCAGTGGTCAAGACTCCCCTCTTCCACTGCACAGGGCACAGGTTCCATCTCTGGTCAGGGAACTAAGATTCTACATCCCACACGGTATAGTAAAAAAATAAAATAAATAAAGTGAGTTTTTAAAAAATATATGTATATATTTAAATAAATGTATGATTTATAAATACATTGAAGTGAAGTCACTCAGTCGTGTCTGACTCTTTGCAACCCCATGGACTGTAGCCTACCAGGATCCTCAGTCCATGGGATTTTCCAGGCAAGAATACTGGAGTGGGTTGCCATTTCCTTTTCCAGGAGATCTTCCCGACTCAGGGATCAAACCTGGGTCTCCCACGTTGTAGGCAGACACTTTACTGTCTGAGCTACCAGGGAACCCAAGAATACTGGAATGGGTTGCCATTTCCTTCTCCAGGGGATCTTCCTGACCCAGGAATTGAACCCGGGTCTCCTGCATTGCAGGCAGATTGTTTCCCAACTGAGCTATAAGGGAAGCCCATAAATACATCACACAGTATAAATTGTATATTGCAAGCATGTGTCATGTGTGTGGAATAATTTATAAGTGCATTTATAATTTATATCTGCCTTTAAAATCTAACAAAATCAGGACCACCTGAACATTCTGCTTTGCAGTCTGCAATCTATTGTGAATATTTACCCTGTAAGTCAATACTCTTCATCAATCATATTGTCACACCTTGATCATGTAGCTTGATCCTAGGGTTGGATGTTTAGGTGCACAGACTTGCAGTTAGCTGAGTTTGGAGATTTCTCTCCCTTATCTTTGAGGCAAAGAGTTGGTCTGGGGTGGCTGAAAGAAGATGAGGACTGAGAGGAAGGCAAAAACCTCTGTGGCTTGTGCCTTCCTCCTCAAACCTTCTTTTCCCTGGAGCCCTCACAGGGGCCCAAGGTCTTTGAGCTAATTAGAAATGCTAAGGGAGCATAGAGGGACTGTGGAAGATTATCTCTCACGGGTCCATAGAACATGAGGTTGCATGGGATTGTGCCTTTGTCTCTAAGCACACAATTCAGCATTTCCACAGTCTGTCTGTGCTGTGGGATTAATTAGAACATGGAGACTAATATTCGTATGCTAGATATTCAAGGAAAATTATAAATGCAAGCTTATGCTTGAGGCTGATTGGCAATTAGAGGCTATATGACAATTTTTAAAACAATAAGAGTGAGAGTCCTCATTCTTTCTCTTTTAGAAAAATTCCAGGAAGAAGGAACATCAGTTTCTTGTACAATTTGCCTGTATCTCTGCTTGGCATCATTCATATTGCCAAAATATACAGTGTGTCTTACCCCAGATGCTCTGAAGAATGAATAGCACTTTCTAGCTATGACTTTAAGACTTCTTAGTACACCTGGAGCTCACTTTTGCTCATTGTGTCAGATTTAATGAGGAAAATACATTTTTAAACTGCTTGCAGTTTGAACAACAACTCAAATTCAGAAAACTAAGCAAACTGTGCAGGGTGAGATCTAGTTTGTTTAACCAGGTGTCTTGATAGGTGAGGTTGGTAGAGAGGGTAAAGATCCCTGAGGGCACAACTTAAGTGAGAGAGGTGAAGATAAGGAACGCTAAATCACTCTACATAATAATTTTAAGAGTTGCATACTGGGGTCTGAGGGAAAAAAAGAATGGAGATTGTGAGAGGGTGGGGTCAGTACTGCAATTAATCCCAGAGAAAGAGGGACCTGTGCAGGAAATTCATAAGATACTCAGTTCCCAGGAGGTCACAGGCATAATGAATGACTGACCAGAAATCAGAGAGCAGCATCTTAGGTGGGTCCTTCAGAAGCTGATTCTGAAACAAGAATCTGAGTGCAAGCAAATAAACTAGACTTACCACTGTGATAATTCTGCAATATATACAAATAGTTATTCTATGTTGTACTCCTAAAACTAATATGTCAATTATAATTCAATTTTTTTTAAATAAAAGAGGATCTTTGGGCATAAAGGCACAACAACTTGCAGTAGAATGCAGTCAGCATGTCTTGGGATGGTGAGTGCCAAGTTGGGCTGGTCACTGATGGTGTCTGCTATAAGCAGCTGAGCCTGGGACTCACCAAAGGAATTCAGTTATTACTTACCCTGATAATACAGTCTCATTGAAGACTGGTCACATGAAAACAAAAATGGAAAGAGAAAAAAAAATTAAGATTTAGAAGATTAGGATTTAAGAGCCCCAGATCATCCAGTTCAAAAACCACTATTTTACAGGAAACCACAACCCAGAGGCTTTCATGACATCTTTTGTCCATATAGCCAGATAATTATACGTACAGCAAGAGATTGCGAGGGAAAACCAAAATAGTTAAACTTTCATGCACCAGGAAATCCATGAGGGAAGTGATTTCAGTGACCATTTGGGATGGTTGCTGACAAATTCATAGAATGAGCCCCACTGGGTTCCCATTCTTCATATTTAATCTATATTTTCAGGGCTCTTATTATGGCCCAGGCACTGCTCTAAGTGATGAGGACACAACAGTGAGCAAAGCAGGCAAAATCCTTGCTCTCAGCAATCTTAGCTTCCACAGGGAGAGATGGGCAATAAACAAAGAATTAAGTAAAATTTGTAGTGTGTTAGATAGTGACAAGAATTAAGGAAGAATTTAATCAGGAGCGCATACTGTTGGATAGGCAGCTTGATGAAACACTGTAAGCAGACATTTGAATGAAGACCAAAAGTAGGTGAGAGAGTGAGTCATGTGGATATATGGGGTAAGGGGAATCCAAGCAGAGGGAACAGCAGATGCAGACCTTGAGGTGGGATGTGCCCAGAGTAGCATGCTATTCTGGGGGCCAGCTTGGTGGGCACATGGTGAATGAAGGGAATGTGAAAAGGAAATGGAGCCAGGTCACAGAAGCATTATAAGGACTCTGGCATTTACGGAGTGAATGGAGAGTCCCTGTAGAGCTCTGAGAAGAAGAGAGACAGGATCTGAAGGAACTGGGTCACTGGCAGCTACCTCAATAATAGAGTGAAGATAGGGACAGAGAAGAGATACCAGTTAGGAGGGTGGCTAATCTAGATATGAGATGAGAGGAGCATGTTCCAAAGTAATACCAAGAGATAAGAAGAGATCAGATGAAAAATGCATCATTTTTAAGAGAAAGTGTAAGTAAAGTGTGCATTTGTGTCAGAAGTGATATTTTAGATGTGTGAAAGTGTCTCAGTCGTGTCTGACTCTTTGCGACCCCATGGACTGTAGCCTGCCAGGCTCCTCTGCCCATGGATTCTCCAGGCCAGAATACTGGAGTGGGTAGCCGTTCCCTTCTCCAGGGGATCTTCACAACCCAGGGATCCAACCTATGTCTCCCACATTGCAGGCAGGTTCTTTACTGTCTGAGCCACCAGGGAAGCTAGGTATTCTTATTCATACCGTAAAACCATAATTGGCAAAAAGAGAGCCAGCCATGGACACTGCCTGTGTGTGAAGGAGGAAGGGAACAGGCCGAGCTGACTCCATCTTGAAAAAGAAGGAAACTCCATCTTGCACTTTCAGTGACTGTTGACTATGTGCCTGGTAGCAATGGGCATAACATACCTGCAGCCGAACTGGCCTCCTGGACTGATAAACACCAGATTCCATACCAAGATTTCCCATCACCAAGACTGTAGTAATCCCCAATGTAGTCAATCACCTTTGTATCTTTATGGCAACCACTGGTGTAGACTACAAAGTATAACCAGCTGACCCTTCTGATTATGAATCATGGCTGTAACCTGATTGTATCTCCCTTTAACACTTTCCAGGTTAGGTTTAAGGAATTTGGGGATGTGGGCTTGAGCAATACACTTAAGGTATATAAGGTTTTCACAAAAGTCAGTTGGGGTCCTTGGCTAAGAGGAAACTCTGCCTTGGGCCCACTGGTGTAATAAACTGCACTCCACTATCTGCATTGTCCTTCTGAGTGAATTTGTTTCCCAGAACGTGTGGCTACATGTGAAGTGTGGGCTTGGAGAGTCGAGGAGTAGTGTCAATTCTTTCCTACTAGTTCCTTTTCTCACTGTAAAGACCCTAATGCATTTTCACTGTTTTATCCATGTAAGGGTCCATTCCCTTAAAGTGCCCAAAGTTGGAGTTCAGATTGTAACTTTCCTATTGCATTATTTCAGGCCACCAAATCATTCATGTCACAGGATATTGAATTGCACGGGGCTTGGTGTTAGTATGATCTTAATGCTTCCACGCACCTTCAGAAGCTGGACAGACTTTCTAGAAGCCTCCTGTGTTTCCTTTTGCTTTTATTTGCAGAATGGAGTGACTGGTTATTTAGTACCTGATATTATGTGTTGAAGTAGAAGGTATTCTTTAAGGCAACTGACATGACTTTCCACTTAGTCCCTTCCCAAGTTAACAGATAAATATTCTCAAAAGGGTCAGGGGGTATTTGGACTGATAGGGGAAAAAATATGGCAGCTCCCAGAACTAATTATGATTCATCTTCATGTCCACACTGAACACTAATGCTATGTCTTTATTATTCAATATATGCAACAGTTGCCCTAAAGACATACCATGGTTATAAATGATTGCTTTCTAAACTCATTTTTCCTATTTGGTGCTTCCATTAACTGATATGGAAACTTGGTGCAAATTAGAAAAAGATACATCCTTCAGACTGGCTGTAGACTCCTCGCAACCAGATGCACCCAGATTGGATACATCTCCTGGCTGAATGTAGGACTAGGAGCTTTAAGTTGTTCTGCCTGTTGGGCCCCATCACCCTGCAGTCCCTGTGATGTTGGCTGGAGACAGAAACACACATACAACCTAAAAGTTGAGAATTATGTTTTATTTAGCAGACAAAACTGAGGATTTAAGCCTGTCACAGCCTCTTAGCTCTGAAAGACTGCTTCAAAGAGGTAAAGGAGGAGCCTTTATATATCCTATAATGGATATACAGGAGTTTTTGCAACAAAAGCCAGGCAGTCGGAATTTGAAAAGATTACTGTTAAAGAGAAGGAAATGGCAACCCCCTCCAGTATTCTTGCCTGGAAAATCCCATGGACTGAGGATCCTGATAGGCTACAGTCCATGGGGTCGCAAAAAGTCAGACATGACTGAATGACTTCACTTCACTTCACTGTTAAAGAAAATCAGACATCTCAAGTTAAGGAACTTAGCTCTTTTCTATGTATGGGAAGATGCCAGAGTCTGGGCTCATGGAAATCATCCCTTTGATAAGCATCTTGACTATATGGGGCCAGGATACTACTTCTCTCCATCCTGAATTCCCTTGGGGTGCACAGTTGGGGGTGACTGCAGTGGCTGAGAGCTTGGCAGTGGGCAGCCCTTGTCTCCATCCTGAGTTTCCTCCAGGGCTCACTGTCTGGGATGGCTACAGTGACTTGAGAGTTACAATACCCTTTGTTCACTGATAGGGCAGGCAACGTTTTTCATTTCACAGTAGTTTGCAATCTGCTCCATACCTAGCAAACTGAGCCCAAATGAGCCGGTATTGGAACAGTGTCCCACAGGATTAACAAAAGCTGGTGACTAACAGAAATCCTTGAGTTTATCTCACAGAAAAGCAGATACGGGAACAGTTTGTTTTTAAAAAAACAAAAGCCTCTGCTTGTAACCTGTCTTTACTGATTAAGCTCACTTTAGTTTTTCTAGGGGCGGATGGGTTAGGGGGTGTTTTTGGTTTTGGTTTTTTTTTTCCTTTAACTAAATAACTGCATACACACCAAGCTTCACATAGTTTAGGTAATATATCACAAAACTCCTCAACCACCCATAAAGATAATACCTTTGATGTATAGATTACTGTTAGGTAGTTAGAATAGGGAAAAAGAGTCCAAAATGGCGGTAGCTAAAAGACCTGGAAGGGGAAAGCCTGTGAAAATAGAACAAAGGAAGGTCCGAGGACCAGAGTGAGAACCTCAGGTAAAACAAACAATGCTCCTGCCTAGGCCCAATTTACATAAGACAGGCCCAGGGACAGAGAAACATATAAAAAGAGGAGCCAAAGCCCTCTCTCTCCCACGCGATGGGGCGCGCTTCTCTTCGCGTCTTTGGATCGACATGCCCTCACGCTTCAAAGATGGATTTTCCTGCTATTATCTAAATAAACAGAGCTGTAACACTGATTTATTTAAGACCTATGACACAGTCTATCCTCCAAGAGCTGTGACCCGCCGAGGGGGCTTCAATGTCCGTCACTCCAAATTTTTGTTGTGACGAGACAAAGAACCGAGGAGCATACACTCGCGTGACATTACTTTAGTAACAAAGGGCATAAGTTTTTTCCCTAGAACTTGGAGTCAGTTCCAAATCAGCTCAAGCCAGCTAAGACTGGTTGGGACCACTGACCCTAAAACTGGGCCTGCCCAGGCATCCAATGAATGACCTTTTGAAATCAGAGGGCCAAAAACTCTAACCTTAGATCATGCTACGTGCCTCAATTATTGAATACGCATCCCATGAAGAAGGATGTAGCCCAGATAAGCCTGTGTAGAGCACAGATTACCTCACCTCTTCGCTACCTTCAACCACCTTTTCCCACCCTAAGACCACCCTGTTTATCCCATAAATGCTCCAACTCTCTCACTATCAGAGAGGTGAAACTGAGACTTCTCCAGGCTTGGCTGCCTTAGTCTGCTGCAGATCTCAGGATCTAAGGATTTGCCTTGCTGTGCATCATGAAAAACAAGCTGGTTCAGCAACAGTATCAATAAATTAAAGCCAGTCCATTATCCTAATAACTTATACAATGAACTCCTGGAAAAGACCTGCCACCCCCAGCCCATATCTTCTGCAGATCTTGCATGGGCTAGGTACAAACTGACCATTTAAAAGGACAGAATAGTTGGATGAAATATCAGGAATTAATGGAATATTTTGGAGATGGAATTCTCATGGAAATTATTTTGCTACTGTTTATAAGTTGTTGTGAAGATCTCAAACCATGAAATCACCACAAGTGATAGTGGCATCCTTCATGTCATGCTTGGAAAACTCATCTGCATGCCCTCCCAAGCCTTGGATCCAGCAACCCATATATTCCCTAAAAGCTATTGTAGCAGGTGATGTCATTTCACCACCCATCTCTCCCGGGCCTTCACCATTCCTATGCATACAATGGCTTCCCAGAGTAAGCAATTGTGACTCCTTGCCTGAGAGCTACCTCTGGCTTTAGGAATGTTCACAGCCCACTGGCACAGCCGGTAGGATGTGATGGAAGATTTGTGCTCCCAGAAGCTCTCCTCAGCCAGTGACAAAGCAGGTTGGAGGAACTTCCTCACCTGTTAGTAGTGACAACTCTGACCAATATGCTTTCCATAATCTCCTAAATTTCTGCAGCTGGATTAAACACTAGTAGCCCCCAGCAGCAACCTGCTCATTAATACACACTTTTCTGTCTTACTTCACTGTGCCACTAGAGGTTTGTCCTGAGCTCACTTCCAGGACAGACTCGTCTCAGGGTCTGCTTATGGAGAAAACCCAACCTAAAGCAGCAGCTTAATGGATTAGTTTAGCTGATTCTTCCTTTAAGTCTTCAAGTCTAGTTCTTCAGACTCCAAGACAGATAGGAAGTAATTTTATTTTTCTTTTTTTTTTTTTAGGGAGTAATTTTCACAGAAGAACTTTACATCCACAAATGACATTCACATCAATTCCACTCGATGGGCAGAATAAGTAGTTATTTTGGCAAAACTAATTATGCTGACACCCACCTAATGCCAGAAAAAGAGATGCCGTCAAAACAAAGGTAACAGAAACAAATGCTGCAAAGCAATTTGCTAGTGTAAGTCGCTAGTGTAAGCAACTCCCAGATGAATAAGAGGAGTTCTGATTTCCAAAGTGGGAAAGGGAAAGTGAGAGCTATTTCAGATGTCTGCACTCTGAAACATCCTCCACCACCTTCACCCAGTTATGGTCCCACTCCCTCAAATTTCTCTCCATCTCCGTAACAACCTCTGTTCTAAACTAAATAGTGAGATCTTACAGAGCAACGATAACACCCTAACCACCTGTTATTGGGTCTCACAGCTAAGACTCATTCCTTATTCCTCTTTCCCTCACCACCTTGCATCCAACTTGTCAGCAAACCCCAGTAGTCCTACCTTTAAAATCTATACCAAGGGTCCCATGCCTCCCACAATCCAGTCCTACCACCCAAGTCCAAGTTGCCATCAGCACTCCCACTTGAATTACTGCATTAGCCTCTTACCTGGCCACGTCTGCCTCAGGAGTCAGTTTTGGTATTTTTTGTCTTTCTAGGAATTTGTCCATTTTATTTACTTAATTTGCTAGCATAAAGTTATTCACAATTTTCTCTTTATAGTCTTTTTTATTTCTATAAAGTTGGTAGTGATATTTTCTCTTCATTCCTGATTTTAGTAATCTGGCTCTTCTTTTTCTTGGTCAGTCAAGACAAAGTTTTGTCAATTTTGTTGACTTGAGTTTGTTGATTTTCTCCATTGTTCTTTTATTCTCTATTTCACTCATTTCCTCTCTAATCTTTATTATTTCCTTCCTTCTATCTGTTTTAGCTTTAGTTTGCTCTTGTTTTTCTAATATCTTAAGGTGGAATCCTTTTTAAATGTAGGCATTTACAATTATAAATTTTCCTCTTTGTTGTTGTTGTTCTAATTGGCAAGTCATATCCAATTCTTTGCAACCCCATGGACTGCAGCATGCCAGGCTTCCCTGTCCCTCACCATTTCCCGAAGTCTGCCTAAGTTCATGTCCATTGAATTGGTGATGCCATCCTGTCCAAGCTCACTCTGCTCACCAGAAGATAAGTCAGTGAATTCAAGATGAGGTGTTGGGATGCGGAAGGGACTTTATTCGGGAGCCAGCTGACCAAGAAGATGGCAGGCTAGTGCCTCAAAATAACCATCTTGTTGGGGCCTGGATGTCAGATTCCCTTACAGATCAGAGATAGGGGGAGGTGAGGAAACAAAGTAAAAAGACCATTTAATTCCTGCAAATATCTGCTAGAATGGCAAGCCTCAGGTAGGGGGATGTGTTAGTTTCATGTCTTTACAGTCATTTCATAGGTGGTGAGAAATGGAATACTGCTGCTGCTTAGTCGCTTCCGTCGTGTTTGATGCTATGGACTGTAACCTGCCAGGCTCCTCTGTTCATGGGTTTCTCATGCCCTCCTCCAGGGGATCTTCCTGACCCAGGGATCAAACCTGGGTCTCCTGCATTGCAGGTGGATTCTCTACCACTGAGTCATCAGGGAAGCCCATGAAATGCAATCTCTCCTGTCACATCAACAAACAAAAATGTCACATCTATCTGTGATTCCCTCAGCTTTCAAATAATTGGGGAGATAGTTTGATAACAAAGTAAGAGTTGTTGCCAAGCAGCATCTGATTGAGGGGCCAGGACTTGTAAAGAGGATTGTCCTGGGATCCTTGATAATACCCTTGACCAAGTTACTATAGCTTTATGAGTCTCAACCTCACAAACTATTAAATAAGTAAAATATTATTTAGCTCACAGGGATACCATGAGGATTAAATGAAATAGTACAAAGAAAGTGCCAGGTACAATGTTTGGTCCATGGAAAACTTTCATAAATGTCACTGATGATTAACTACTAATAATCCTCCCCCCAGTGTTGTAATGGTCCATTTTAAATGTCTATCTCTTATAATAACAAAGGCAGAGAATTATTTACTTGCTTTCACATTTTTTTTGGTGGATAAATAGAAGGATAATTCCAAGCAACTGAATTTTCTCTGACTCCTTTAAGTACTAGAGGTCCAGAGCCCACAGGATAAAAAAAGGGAAGGGAGAGGAGGGGGATAAAGAAAAGGAAATATCTCTGAGTCCAGTGAATGATCAGATGGAGGCTCTGTACAGCAAATTTTCTATTTCCCTAAATGCCTCTGGTTATATTCTGAAAGCTACCACACCTGCCCTCACAGTGTCTTATCAGAATCTTAATCATCACCAATTGCCAATTTCACAACCTTAACACTTTGACAACAGAAATCAGCCGTCAGTGATGCAGAGGAGACCTGTTTTCCTCTCCAACCCCATCCCTCAACCACCACACCACCTCTCCAAATCCAGGTGACGTAGGCAAGACAAAGGAAAAATATCGCTCAGTGAGGAGACAGGTTTTCTGGGAACACTTAGCAGGGCAAATGAGGGCGGTAGCCCATCACACAGGAAGAGCTTGACACAGAGAGAGAGAGAGAGAGAGGAAGAAAAGAAGGAAAGAAGGCAAGAAGGAAAGGAGGAAGGAGGAAAGAAAGGAGGGAGGGAGGAGAAACAGAAAGGAAGAGAAAGGGGAGAGGGAGGGAGAAAGGAAGGAAAAAGGGAGAAAGAAAGTAGAGAGAGAGGGAAGGAATGGAGAAAGAAAGGAAGAAAGAAAAAACTATGGACGGGCTTAATCATAAACTTTAGTAGGACTAGAACTAGGTCTTGCTGTCATTGCCTCCCTCTAGGTACCTAACACAGTAGTCTTTTAGTCTTTCTTTTCTTTTCTTTTTTTTCTTTTATAGTTAGCCCTTTCATATTCTGTTCAAGAAATCTTTTCCTCTCCAAGTCATGAGGCTGTCTCCTATGTTTTACTCAACAGTTTTATTATTTTACCTTCACATTTAGACTTACAACCATCTGTAACTGATCTACAACCCAACTAGAACAGTGTAATGTGAGGTAATTTTTTCACATGGATATCCAATTGATGTAGCCTATTTATTGAAAAACCACCCTTTTCCCACTGTAACTTTGTCATAAATAAAGTGACCATATATGTGTGAGTCTATTTCCCAGATTTTAAGTCTTTAATTTACCAATTTAAAAATTGCTACCTATGTTGCTAGTTGTTTCATCTTTATGCTGCAGGTCCCTGATACCAGTGGTATGGTTTAGTTTTAAAAGGCAGGGTAAATGCTTGGTTTTTCCTCTTTGTTTACTATTCTTAGAAATAGATTGGGGTTATTAGCATCATTCAGTGTGATCAACTGCATTTTTAAAGTATTGTTATGAATTTACATATTTAAAACATAATTAGTGTTTCAATCAACTGTGGTTATCCTCATTGATGTTCAAAATGTCCCATCTTTGGGAATATCTTTTTGTTGGCTCTGAGGCATTTTGATATGACCCTGTTGTGGGGGATTTATTATTTTGACCATGCAGCGGGGTCTTATGGGGACCAGGGATTGAACCTGGGTCACAGTACTGAAAGCCCAGAATAGTAACCACTAGACCACCAGGGAACTCCCAGACCTGTTCTTTTTCAATAACTCCCTTGCTCTCTGGTATGTTTGTGGCAATAGATAATGGACAGGTAGTGACCCTTTGGGTGGGTGAAAATTCTATGAGGTAGACTGGTAGCCTTGGAGAGTTCAGTTTGAGCAGCTGCTTGTGTATAACAGAAGTGCTCAGGGCAGGTAGCTCCAGGCGTAGAGTAATGTCCCACCCACAATGGGACCATCTCAGGAGTGATCAGGAAGAGGGAGGGAACACTGAAATAATAACCAACACTTACGAAAATGTACTATGTACCAGAAGCTAATCTTAACTCTCTAGAAGTGCTAACACATTTTATCCTCACAATCCATGGGGTGTTAAGTATTATTAGCCCCACGTTGCAGATGAGGAAACTAAAGCACAGAAAATAATTTTCCCAAAGCCACAACATCAAACAAGTAAATGATAGTCACGAGTTGAACTTGGGTGCTCTCCCAACCAAGATAGCAAACAAGAAAAACCATTCCTCCTTCCTAAGATTTGGTGAGAATGGCTGTGGAGGGGGGTTCCAGCAACAGGAGAGCCTGGACAATGCCATGAAATGTTTAGACAGAGTTAATTTTCATTCCAACTGGCCTTGGTGTGCTGAGGTCATTAGACTCAGTTCCCTCCCCTTCCTCCCCAACAGGTTTCCTTTCCCTGCGGCCCTGCCTTCACTGGAGTGTTTGTGCCAGCTCCTTCCCCTGCATCCCCCAGAAATTCACTTACCAAGGTAGCAATTTACAAATAAAATTTCTGATGAGTGATTAGTATGTGCTGGGTGCTGGTCAAGTGCTTTCTATATTTCCTCAATTATCTTCATTATATAAAACTAGACAGCATATTAAAAAGCAGAGACATTACTTTACCGACAAAGGTCCGTCTAGTCAAAGCTATGGTTCTTCCAGTAGTCATGTATGGATGTGAGAGTTGGACTATAAAGAAAGCTGAGCACCAAAGAATTGATCCTTTGGAACTGTGATGTTGCAGAATCTCTCCTGTTGTACTGCAAGAAGGTCAAACCAGTGAATCCTAAAGGAAATCAGTCCTGAATATTCATTGGAAGGACTGATGCTGAAGCTGAAACTCCAATACTCTGGCCCCCTGATGTGAAGAACTGACTCATTGGAAGAGCCCCTGATGCTGGGAAAGATTGAGGGCAGGAGGTGAAGGGGATGACAGAGAATGAGATGGTTGGATAGCATCACTGATTCAATGGACATGAGTTTGAGCAAGCTCCGGGAGTTGGTGATGGACAGGAAAGTCTGGCATGCTGCAGTCCATGAGGTTGCAAAGAGTCAGACATGACTGAGCGACTGAACTGAACTGATAGAGAGGGGCAGGCTGAGTGCTTTGTTCAAGGTCACAGTCTGTGACACCTGAGCCAGGATTCCACCCAAATGTGTCTTACTCCAAAGGCTTGAGCCTCTTGTGACCCACTGCTGCCCTCCACTTGGCCTGGGTACCCTGCTGGGCTGGGTATCAAGTTTTAACTACAGCACACAGTGTGCTGAGCAGGTTCCATCTAATGAAGGACAGGTTGGGGGTGGGGAGGGGGGAAGCAGGAAGGGTAGTTCTGGTTCTCAAAGCCACTACAGAGCCCCTCAAATTGCATCAGCCAAAACTGTATGTATTATTTTGATACGAAGAACACTATTGGGATAATTGGTAACATTTGAATAAGGTATGTGTTCTTAGTGGTTCAGTTGTGTCTGACTCTTTGTGACCCCATGGACTGTAATCTGCCAGACTCCTTTGTTCATGGGATTCTCTAGGCAAGAATACTGGAGTGAGTAGCCATTCCCTTCTCCAAGGGATCTTCCCAACCCAGGAAGCAAACCCAGTCTCCTGCATTGCAGGAGGATTTTTCACTGTTTGAGCCACCAGAAAGCCCTTGAATAAGGTTACATAACAGTAAAGGCACATGATGTCTACAACTTTCGATTTTTAAAAGTGTCTGCATGTGTGTGCATTGAGAGAGAAAGGAGACTAATTAAGCAGACACAGTAAAATGTTAACATTTGGCAAATTTGGGGGAAATATGTAGGGATTTCTTTACACTGTCTTATAACATTTCTGTGTATGAAATTACTTCAAATAAAAAGATAAATAATTGTACCTTCAGGAAGCCACCCACCATAGCACCCTAGGTTCCTAGAACTTTCTCTTATAACTGATATAGTCCATGAAAGTGAAAGTCGCTCAGTCGTGTCTCTTTGTGACCCCATGGACTATACAGTCCATGGAATTCTCCAGGCCAGTGGAGTGGGTAGCCTTTCCCTTCTCCAGGGGATCTTCACAACCCAGGGATCAAACCCAGGTCTCCCACACTGCAGGTGGATTCTTTACCAGCTGCGCCACAAGGGAAGCCCTATCGTTCATAGGAGATTGCAATTTATTATCCACAGGGCTCCCTCCCTGGTTCCTCTTCAGGATGACAGTCATGACATTGGTAGGTAGGGGCAACTAGAGACAGAAGCCCACGCATCGGTCCATTCTCTGGGGCTTTCAGCCCAACTGCCTATCCCCTGAATAACCAAATACGGAAGTCACTCTTGCTTTCCCACCCCCAATTTCCCCCGCAAGAAATCAAAAAGATGATATACTTCCTCCTCTACAACTGCAGCCTCCTTCCCCAGGAGGTAGCAGGTCTGCTGTCAGATGGGATTGGAACCACCAGAAGACAAGCTCCACCCAGGTCCATGTCCTGGCTTAAGAGCTGGATTGTCTGAGTTCCTGAGAAAAGAAAATCTCTTTAAGGGGATGGAGGGAGTGGCCCAAGCTGCAAAGAACTGGATCCTCAAGTCAAGAAAAGGTGGCAGGGGGTTGGGGGCTCAGCTGTGGACCTCAACTCTTCAACAATTTCATCCAGTATCCCAGCTCTTACAGAATAATATCCACACTGTGACCACGCCCCTGGCCTGGACATCCCCAAATGGATATTTCACAGGCACGTCAGACCTACTGCATCCAAAACCAAAATCTTGATCTTCCCTCTGGTCCACCTCACACCCCAGTTCTGTCTTCCCACCACAGCCTTCTTCAGCCCAGAAAAACAGTAATTCTATTCTTTAAGTTACCAAGGTCAACAATGTCACAGCCATCCTTGACTCCCCCTCTACTCTCTCCAGCCACGTAGAATCCTTCAGCACATTCTGAGGATCTGACAATTTCTCACAGCATCACCGGAGCTCAGCCACCATCCTCTCTTGCCCGGATTGCTGCTGCTCCCTGCCCATCTGAAATCTAGTCTGAGAACAGCAGTCAAGTGACCCTTTGAAAACAAACATCGGATCAAGTCATTCTTTGGCTCTTAACTCTCCAACAGCTTTTCATGTTGCTTACAGTACAAGCCAGTGGCCTTGGCCCTGCATACTCACTCACTCTTTGGGACCTCATTCCTTGCCACCACCCCCTCCCTACTCACCCTGTTTCATCCACCACTGCTGCTCCTGAGGGCGAAACTGTCTGCATTTGTCCTGCACCTGCCTGGGACACCCTCCCCCACCTCCCCAGGCGTGTGTCCACCTGCCCAAACACCACCATGGTACAGCAAGGCCCTTCCTGAAGGCCCTGTTTGCAACTGCAGCCTCTTCTCAGCAGCATCTCCTGTTCCCTTCTCCCAGCTACAGTTTCTCCATCTACACGCCTTTTTCACATGCTCGCCACCTTCTCTAAAATGAGCCCCATGAGAGCAGTGATTGTGTCGGCTTTATTTTTTGCTGCTTCCCCAAGATCCAGCCAGGGTCTAGCACAGGGAAGGCACCCCACCAATGTTTGTTGATGATGGAGGGCATCAAGATCTGGTTGTGGGGGCCCTCAGGTGGCAGGATACCAGATGCAGACAGTTACAAGGGTGCCCTGGGAGGTGGATGCTGACAGCACTGGCTCAGGAGTGAGTAGACGGACCTCACAGGCCTGGACGAGGAGAACCTTCAGTCAATGGACTGAAGACCAGGGACCTGCTTGGCTCCAGCACCACAAGAGCCCACGAGAGCAAGATAGTAAAGGAAGACTGCTAACGCTGGGGTTCTCATCAATCATGGAAACTGGGGGCTTGGAATCAGCTTTAGTTGGATTTAGGAAAGTAAACACTGTATCTTTTAAACCTTGTGTGCTGGGAATCAATTCATTGCAGAAATCCCACCATTTAGGGTACATATAGGTGAGGAAACAGAGGTCCCTGTCCAAAGGGCAAGCAACCCTGTCCTACTGGCCCAAGGCATTAGCCCCAGGACTTCAGACCCAGGACAGCCCTTACCCTCCCACCAGGAAAGCAGTCCTGGGGTGGGGAGCGCATAGACCTCCCAGGTCAGGCGCTGCTGCTGATGGGACAGTAAGATGAGCAGGAGTCAGGCAGCCGAGGGGAGCCAGGGAGGGAGGGACAAGGAATCAGGCGGGGGAAACATCATGTGCAAAGGCTAGAAGACAGAGCAACTGGGACAAAGAGGGGACAGCAGGAGTGTGGCTGTGAGAGGCGAGACCTGATGGGTTCAGATGGCGAGGGGGCAGACTCAGCAGCAAGCCTCAGCTAAGGTCACAGAAAGGCACCAAACAGATAAATCTCACCCCACTATTGTGTAAGGATGTAATGAGCAAAGGCAACTAGGCAGCAGGGAGCCAGCTGGCAGTCAGGATGAATCCGAAGAATACTTAGAAGGCAGAACGGGCAGGCCTTGGTCACTGACGAGATCACTCCTAGAACAGAACTGATGGTGGTCAAGTAATACTGGACTGGGGCAGGTCCTAGGTTTGGCCATGCAAAGTCCACATGAAGAGATCTCACAGGCCCATGAGGTTAGGGATGTAGACTTGGGAATTGCACGACTGTGATGACTAGAGCCCTGAGAGTGGGCAAGAACACCTAGGAGAGCATTCAGTGGGGGGTGGGGGGCGGGGTTGGGGAGAGAGTCTCTGGCAGAATCTACCATCTCAGGGCAGGACTGGTGGAAGGAGAGATGCCCAGAAAAGCAACTGAGGAGGAGCAGCCAAGGCAGGAGGAGGAAAGGCAGAAAGCTGGAGAGCAAGTGGTGAAGGTCAAGGGCAGAGGATGTCTCTAGAAGCAGGGATTGGTTGGCAGCATCCTGGAAAGTGACACTGGTTCCATACAAACAACCCCCATATCTCAGCACTCCCCCCAACAGATACCACAAACGATCTAGAATTTAACAGGTGTTTATTTGTGTAGTGGGAAGATACAGATATATAAATACGATTACTTTCCAAGGTACAGTTTATCATGATCTGACACTGCACTGAAAGAGAATGAGTTCAATACTATCAGACAGTGCACAAAGAAAGGTCAGCTGTGGCAAAAACACACAGATTTAGTGAAATGCCAGAGGCAGAGCCAGGACCAAAAAAAGTGAAAGTGTTTGTCGCTCAGTCAGATCCAACTTTATGCGACCCCACGGACTGTAGCCCACAGGCTCCTCTGTCCATAGAATTCTCCAGGCAAGAATACTGGAGTGGGTAACCATTCCCTTCTCCAGGGGATCTTCTTGACTCAGGGATTGAATCCAGGTCTCATGGACTGCAGGTGGATTCTTTACTGTCTGAGACACTGCAGTGGGCTTCATTTGACTACAAGGCACTTCCTAGTGGGGCCAGGGAGATCATTTCTATGTTTGGGGAAACCTTCTGATTAAACAGACCTTCAGAGTGAACAGAACTGAGAAAGTGCCTGACTCACCCCACACCACTAGGCTTCCCAACAATCTTCAGTAGAGGGGCCTCTTCTAACACTTTTGTCTTCCCTTCCTGTTTTTAGAAAGTTTTCAACATCAGTAAAAATTAAAACTTGGTATCATCATCAACTCCAGAAGAGAATCCACAATCCATGAGCACTGAGTCCCCATGGACGGCCTTCTGAGCACAGTTCCTGGTCCCCACACCCGCAAGACACACCAGGCTGGTCTCCTCTACCCGTGCTTTTCTTGCCCCCACCCCTTGGGGCTTCTCAACAGTGCTCTGGCTGGACAACAACAAACCACTGTACCCTGCCCCTGCCTTTTTTTCTCTTGGCTCCAAGTCCTTTGATTATACTGGCCCTGATGCCTGCTCAGCTCTTTCCCTTTGTAATCATATCCCAGATACCCAGCCATTGTGACACAAGGCAGTCACACAGAGCTGTGTCTGTGGATCTAAATGCAATAGCACACAAAGGACATCCTTATAAGAAGACGTATGTACCTTCTCAACCCCCTTCCTGTTCTGGCACTCCCTGGCACAAAGCCAGCAAAACCAGCACATGAACTTAATGGAGGTAAGAAATGGGTACTCCAGCAGCCGAGGACAGGGGCTGCACTATGGGTGATGTCAGCAAAGGATTTCAGCAGCTGCTAAACCAACTACAGCCTCTGAGCACTACATAAAGAAAGTGCTCAGGAGGTTTCAAAGAGCTCGGCCCTGCCCGATACCTGGGAGACCACAGCAGAAGCAACTTTAGCCCAAGGTCCAGAGGGTCACTGCCCCCAGTTTGGAGCCATTTTTTTCTCTACAGATAAAAAGCTGGCTGGGTCCATTAGACTTAACAATGAGTGAGGAAGTGCCAGTGCCAGGCCTTGCAAGCACGCATCCAGAAGACTGGGAGGGCAGGCCCAGGATAAGTCCATCACAGCAGCTGCTTACCATCCCTCCACAACCATGTTCCTGCTTCCTGTCATAATCATTACTTCATCAATTAACTGAAAGGGAGAGACTATCACTTAAACACAATGGGCCCTTGGGCCTGGTCTTCATTCCACACTAACACTCAGGAAACAGGGCAGTCAAGCCAGTGGTTCTAGGTCATTATCATTCTATCCGCTCAAGAACTTCACGGATCCCTCCTGTCAATGCCATTTCTTCAATGAAGAATGGTCTACTTCACACATATCCTCCCCCACTCCTCTGTCTGCATTCAGAAAACTAAAAGAAATAGTTTTCATTCAATGTAGTGCCTAGTCTCCATTCATGAATCACTCCTGTGATCCTTTGCTAACCTAGAATCCAAGAGAAACAACCGCCATCATCTATCCCCAAGTGGCCACCTGCCATCTAACCCTATTATCACTCTAAAGAAAGCAAGAAACACAAAGCCCCTGACTTGTTATATGTAAGGACATAAGTGAAAACTTTTAGGCCTTCCCTCTCTACTGTCATCTGCTACAGAGAAGGTCTTTCTCCCACTCCTCTTGGCCCCCACCACGTCTACTTGCCCAGAGGAGTGCTGCAGGTTCCTGAGCTGTGTGCACAGGGCAGAGGGGAACACCGAGTCAAGTCACAGCGAGGGCGGCACCAGTGGGCGAGAGGAAAGGGCCTCCTTCCCCATGGAAATCAGACCAGGGGCAGCAGGAGGTGAGCAAGACCTCAGGCAAACCATTCCTACTAGGAAGGGAGAATTCAGGAACCTGTCTACATCCTCGTTTCATCAGGCTGGCTTTCTAAATGAAGTGGGAAGCACTCAGATGCTGTTGGCAGGTGTTAAGGTCAGACTGTTTCTCTCTGAAGGAGAATGTGATCACTGTCTAGACTTTGAACACTCAGGCTGTGTACAGGGTAGGGGCAGTGTAGTGCCTGAGAACCAGTCTCCAGAATTACACAATTCTGGGTTCAAGTTACCAGCAGGATTCAATAAAAACTATGTGCCAGGCACTGTGCTAAATGCTTACATGCATTATCTCAAAATCCTCACAACAATCCAGAAAGGGAGGTGCTATGATCAGAGCCAAGTGAGCTGGAATTGTACCTAGTAACCTGCCCAAACCCAGGGCTATTTGAGCCCAAAGTCTATCTTCATAACCACTGCACTTAGCCTGTCATGATGCCTCATTTTCCTCGTGTATAAAATGGAGATAATACCCGATCAAAGGTGTTTTCTGGATTAAAAGAGATAATGTATCGTTAGCACTGTGCCTCGCACTTTTAAGCACTATTATTGCAATTATTAATAAACACACTGCCAGTAACTTAATGACTCAAGTGAAAAGGAGCCTCAACAGATAGGCATTTGGTAAGAGGGGAAGCAGAGGCTTCTTTTCAAGAGCCAATGGATGTGAAAGCCACTGGCCATGAAATTCACTTCACCTATTCTGGCATTCTATTCTCATAAATTATCTACATGTCCTAAAACACCAACACTTCAGCACCCAAAGTATACCTCCCAAGCCACCCTCACAGCTGAAATCTCTTTGCCTTTGAAAACATGGTGACACATGTGGACAGGTGAAAGCCTTACTCTGTCAAGAGGCAGTCACAGGTAAGAAGAGCAGCCTCTAGCCCACCTGAGAATGCAGGTGAATAAGGTCATTGCTGGTCAACCTGAAAGGGTTAAGGGATAATGCTGGGAGGAACAGAAAGATGGAACCACCTTCAAATAGAAATAGGCCATCAGCAGCTGGGACTACACTCCTTGCTGAGAATGGGCCCATCTTCTGCAGGGAATACGGGTAAGCAGGGTCCAGGACCAAGAGGAGGCAGGCCTGGATGAGCCCTTAAATTAGGCTCATTATCCCCACTTGGTCCAAGTCCAGCACCCTGTGTAGGTTGTGCCACAAGGCCCCCATCCAACAAGGGGAAACAAGCCAGGAGGTGGGAGTGGGTAATCTCTTTCATAAGCAAAAGCTGGGTAACTGCATGGAGAGTGATCAAGGGAAAAGGAAGTTTGTTTTGACCAAGACAAGGGCAGAATAGTGCCCAAGAGTCAGACTCTCTCTTCAGAGCTGATGGTTTTTTCCAGACACTCTTTCAGAGCCTCTGCTACAGAGAAGCACAGTAGGTTGGCCCATGGTTTGCTGTCTTGTTATGTGTATACACGTCACCTAGACATCCTCCTCGTAGCCTTTTCTTCCTACCTTGACTGTGGAAGAATAGGAACCCTAGGCCTAAGGGAAACTATCCCCTCCACACTCCCCCCTTTCCTCAGCACATAATCACAATGCACAAGAAAGGTAGGCACAACTTGAGTAACTCCCAAAACAAAAGGCAATGGTGCCTAAGATATCAGTGACCCAAGAAGAAGTTTCAGGTGTGCCACATCTATTAGAATAATGCAAATCTACTTCCTTGGAAACCAACCTTGGGCAGGTTTCTTATGGAGCAAAGCCACTGCTTTCCAGTTTTCTAAGCAATGACGCTCTTTGCCCTGAGTCAGTCACACACCCTGACCCCCGGCAATGTCAGGGATGCTCCTGAGCCTGGTAGGGTCTCGCTGACAGTCTGAGGATCTGAACTTATGGATCCAGTCTCCAGCTAACTCAGTAACTAGTTCACTCAAATCAAAGGGTCTGTTTAGTCTCTATTCAAATATATTTTTGGAATCTCCTTATACAATATAAGTTACAGGATAAAAAGCCCAGTGGGGAAAAAATAAAATACTATAAATTGTTTCAAAGTCTACCTGTATACGGTTAAAAATTACATTTTGCCCCATCTGAAAGAGACATTAGATTTCAAACCTACTAATTTCAAGCTCCCCCCAATTTCAAATTCCCCCCAAGCCTTCAGCTTCCTCATCAGCAAAGTGCTCATGCCTTTCACCTGAGATAACTCAGAAGGCTATTGTGAGAATGCATTGAATTCAAACTGGAAAACAAAACAAAACAAAAATCTCTAAATAAGGGCTGCACAAAATCAAGTGGGAAACATAAAACCATACCGGGAAGAAACTGAATTCATGACAAGAGAGGGCATACAATTTGTCACTTTTATTTCTCACACACACACAAAAATGGATCTAGAGCAAGTTATGCCACTCATTAAGATGTGCACAGCTGTGTGTTACAACAGTCTCTGGAAATTTGTCTGTTTGGTGAAAGATTTTCAATAAATGGGAGAAAGAAAACCAATGTGCTATAAAGACACAAGGTGGTGTCTGTCTCCTGGCTACTTCCCACGAAATTCCCCTATTTCACCAGAAAGCATGTGGGAAATCAGAAGAAAACAAAATCCTAGCTGACCCTTGGGCTCTCTGGATGGCAGCTCTGTTGAGCTTCCAGCTGCCATTTCCTGGGACCCTCATCAGCAGCCATGTCCACAGGTACGTGCCAGGCTCCCTGATCCCCAAGGTGGCCCTATTCAAAGGTGGCTCTCTGCTGCTAGGTCCCAGCTGAGATTTCCTGTCCCTAAGGACCCACCTATCTGCCCACAGTGGGGCACTATGAGACAAATGAAGTGCTATTCTATCTTTGGTTTGGGGAACCAAGTTCATTCTTCATTCAGAAAACTAGATTCATTACTGTACTCCACTCTAAGATTTACTGCTGAGGACAAGCATTTTAAGGAAAAGTATTTAGAAAAGGCCTGTAAGCACTTAATTTTTGCATGCCCAGGACATGACTCAATACCTGTAAGCAGCCTCTGATACGTATACTTGCTCAGCCAGAATCATGAAATATGGGAATTAGAAGACAGCTCAGAAAATGAGAACCCACAGAATGGTGTATTCTGCCCAGTGTCACATGGCCAGCACTGAAAACACATTCTGTTTTTAAGGGGGCCTTAGACTTAAAAAAGAAAAGCCATTTACTGAAATGGAAATAAAAGTTCAGAAGAAAGAAGCTGCTATATGTAGAAGGTCACACAGTGATTGTGAACAGAGACATCAAGAGGGGTCTGGCCTGTGCTGGACACTTCAGTGATTTGGGCTGGGCTGCGAGCGTCCACAGATACAGTGAGGTTGAGATAAACACAAACAAAGAAAAGCAGCTCCAGCCCAAGGTGCTGAAACAAGCTGTTACACCCCCGTTTGGCAATGAGAACCACCATGGCACAGAATAATGACACACATTCGGGCACCAAGCTGTCTCTCCTCTACCCCCTTGCTTATTATCCTGACAAAGAATGTATATTCCAAAAGTCAACCTCACTCTTCTAATTAAAAGGAAAAAATAAATAAATCACAATTTAAAAAGAAAAAGGTCCCCCTGTAAAATACAAACTACATTTAAACTGGTCACATTATACAAGTGCGCATTTAACCTTCAGAAGCTTCAAACCTCTGGATTGGGTTATGCAGAGTTGTAAGCAGGACTTTGTGGTTTCAGTGAAGAAGTCATGGTACAATTGAAATCACTGTAAGAAATAAGTGATTTTTAAAGCACACACACAGATATACACTTGCCATAAGAGTTATATATATATATATATATATATATATTAATATATACAACACAGCAGCTACATGGGTGGTCAGCCAGGTCAAGGGCATGGGTGTGTGAACGAGAAGCCCTCTGCTCCCTGCCTCATGAGGAAGCCCCCAGAAAGGATTCAGCAGCAACAAGTCTATAGCACAAATGTGAACAGCATCATCCCTGAAAAGACCCAGTTAGCCGACTGCCCTGTAGGAGCCACTTGAGCCTAAACCCTGTGGGAAAAGACCTAGTTACAGTACATCCTACTGCATACACTTGAAATAGAACAGTGTGGCTTTTTTCCAGACTATTATAATTTTTCATGCTTTTTGAAAAAAATTAAAACTGAAAACTGCTTCAGTCTGTGATGAAGTGAGGTGAATCCATATCAAAAAGCAGAGCTCATAGTCCACAGGATTTCGTGAACAGAATGCTTATCTGATTAATAAGCCTTCATCCTTCTTCCCTCAGAAGGCAACCCTCCTGTAGCTCCAAGGCAGGGATCATTGAGAAGTCCAGGAAAAGCACTCCAGTAGTAAAGACATCCAAGCTGTGCACCTCTTCCCTGCTGGGGGTCAGCTACGAAGACAGTTGGTGGTGGGGGGCCTAAACTAGACAAACACAGATGAGTGTCCGCTCTGATCAGGCCCAGAAATGGAAGCTCCAGCTTAGGAGCTAGAAGCCCCAAGCAGGCACTCCAGAGCTGGGCAACACTGTCTTCCAGGATGTTAAAAGCTTTGGTTTTAAAAACAGAAATTGACTTCTTTCCAACTCAAGGCTATAGGTTACTCACAACCCGGATCATAAGCATATGGACTGTATACACAGATTTTTTTTTTTAATCCACAAATAGAAATACTGGTTAAAAAAAAAAGTGAGCTGAAGCTTGTCTTTGTCCAGCTAGGCTTGCCTGGGAGCCCTGCCCCTCACTCAGCCCTGTTTCTGCTCTCCTGGCCCTGCGTGGCCCCTACTTGTCCTCCGTGGCAGCCGTCAGCATCCCCTTGTCGGTCAGGTGAGACTTGAGCGTGTTGAAGATGTGGAGCTGCTGATCTGGCCTCAAGGTCAGGAACTGCTGAACCAGCTTACTTGGGTTTGGGCCCCTGCAAGAGGATGAAGAAACAACAGTGAGCAAAGCAGGGGGCAAGCAACTTCAAGGGCCTGATTATTTTAGTGGTTGTTCCCTTCCTGGATTCTCTACTAATGGAGGGTAGGGGACCTCAGAGAATCCGTAACTAATAGCAACTGAAAACTGCATTCATATTTGGGATTTTTTTCACTCAAACTGAGAAGTAGATGAACTTCTAAAATCCCCCAACTTGGTTCAGAGGAAAGGTACTATACCTGATAAAACTAGCAATATACACATTGACAAAGGTGGCCATCAGATACTGGCAGTCAAAGCGATCCATGATGCCTCCATGGCCAGGAATGGTATTGGCAAAGTCCTGTTAGAGGAAGGAAAGGATTGGTAAGCCTGGCTTCATCCAAGTCAAAGCCTTGTCTATGGTCACACCTCGGTGTCCACCTACTGTACTCAATGGCTGAGGGCAACAGAAAGTGAAAAGTATTGATTCAGGTGCTGAAGCTATAGTATACAATCTTATTAAATTATAAATATCTCTTTTGAAGAAAGATTAACATAAAAGATTATCATAAAACTGAAACCCAACCACGGAATTTTCTTAGAAACAATGTATCTTCCTTTATCCTACTTAAATTCCATGCATGGGTGAAGAGCACACATTAACAGTCAGGGTTCACAGCCTGGTATTTTGAAGGGGGTGGTAGTTGATGAGGTGAGACAGGAGGAGGAAGGCAGAAGATGGTGAGAAGGGGCCTGGCTGGGAGACAACGAGAGAACAAAAAGCGTTTTCCTACTTTGATTTTAAAGGCTCGTTTGAATCCACTAGCGAAGAACCCTCCGAAGGGGCCGATGAGCGAGGCAAAAGTAGAGAGGGCAATGCTGTGAATCTGGAAGGGGTACATCCGGACTGTTTTCTAAAAAGAATAAATGAAATCAGTTCAGACGTCTGCAAGCCCAGGCTTATTACTTGTTACCATTAAAAAAAAAAAAAAAAGACAAAAAACCACCTCTTTATGAATTATATCTCCCCCCCAAAATTAGAAAAAAGACTGATTTAGGAGTTCTGTTTCTGCTAAATCTCTAATACACTGCTTAACAGAGAACATTAATATATTATGCATTCAGACTATAGCAATATGTTTTGTTTGAAGTATATGAAGAAAATCCAGTCCTATAAGGATACATCGTTGAAAAAAGGAAGATTATTTTAGCAGTCTTTTCAGATAATTACAGGGATTCTTTTCTGATACTACACCTAAACTTGACAAGTGATAGGTTTCTAAAAAATTGGTGCAATGTGAAATCTGAAATCCTATCAATAATTTTTTTGTACTCTCACATTAAAATCCATTGGTCTATATCGCACTTTGAATAGATCATTTTATCCATGTATGACTGTGTAACACCATGCATTGGCCATTTCAAAAATACTGGCTCAATGAGTTACATAAATCTGCCATATGTAGACACATTTTGCCATACAATGTCAAAATGTCATATGTTAAAATCACCACAGATCCCATGAGAAAAGCCTTCAAGTATTACAAAGTTATCAAACTTACGTGGCAGGTATATACTTTCCAAAATTCTAATTTTTACTTGAAAACCAAATTTTATCATTGGTAACAATTACTGTCAGTTGTTTTCTGGAAGTGACAAATCTCACTTCATTTCTTTTTAAGAAAAATGTCTGCCAAAAACCCATATATGAAAAACTATAGTTTCTCAGTTCTTTTCAATTAAAATTTATGTCCCCATAAAAAAGCCACCAGTACAGCTCAGAACTCAAACAGGCGCACACAAACTCTTCCTTTAGGTAAGCACTGTCCTGCAGCATCCAGCAGAAGTATTTCATGTATACTTTCCATTTTGGCACCAGAGTATTAGGAGATGTATAGTCAAGGGTCAAGATTTAATAAAATTAATAATTTTACTATTTCATCAAAGACACTGTTAAGATAAGCTGGGCAGGTCTTCTTGTGAGTGTGCGGCATAATGAATCCAATGAGAGTCCAGTTTGGTGCCACTGCCTTCACTCATGCTAAGGTGTCAGCAGGCTTGCCCACCACTGCTTTTGCACCACCATGGCAAATGATGACAAAATGAAAAAGCAAATGATTTCATTATGTTATGAAGAAAACAACTGTGATCTCACAGATACCCTCAAAGCATCTCAGGGTGCCCCAGGAACCAAAAGCACATTATCAGAACTCTGGTCTTAATAATTTGAGGTAGGAGGAAACATCTCCTCCTGTCCTCACCCTGAACTCACTTAAGCAATTCTCTTCCATCCTGGGGTTTACAGCTTTGGGGAGGGAAGAAGCTAGGTTTTGGGGGGAAGGCAGTGGTAGAGAGGGGGCTCTCTTTGTAGTCACTAACCAACCGAGGGTCATTCGCCCCATGTGAGCGGCACATACCCATCCAATGATCGATTGGATCACCCCAGGAATGTTGTACTCCTGCAGCCGAAACAGGCCCGAGGGCTCACAGTCCACAGTGAAGCTGTTGGTATCATTGTTGTACTCCACAGGGCAGACGAAACATCTGTACCCGGACATCACATAGGACAGCTGAGGATGAGAACAGACAGACAAAGGAGACAAGTTCCAGCCATCTTGCCTGGGCAGTAGGCACCTGGTTAGGCCATGCTCCTCATAGTACCTAGCACCCTAACTGCAAAATATGCAATAAATCAGAGGTTCATGTGTCACCATATGTGTTATTTTACCTGAATTCTGGAAAAAAATGAAAAAGAGACTTATGGTCTACTGAGGCCTCACATGTACTTGCTCCAACATCCAGGTCCTGAATAAATCCAGGAAAGACCTAGAGGTATCTGGGCAAGAACTATAAGAAGTTTTGTCCTATTTGGAGGACCTATGGTTCATTTTTCTCAGGATCTCTTAATTCGAAATGACAAGTAGTGAGGGGAGCGGTATAGTGAGAGGGCGACAACCAGGAGGAAAGAAGCAGAAGACCACTAAAGAGGGGAGTGAGTCTTAAAGGATAGCCAGACAGCTCTGAAAAGGGGAGAGACTGGCTTGAAGGTCAGAGGCAGGGAATGGTGCTCTAGAAAGGGGTGGTAAGTCACTCCCCTCCAGGCAAGGCACACGCAGGAGAAAATCTGGGTTAGGATGGCATGTCCCACCTCACCCCTTAATCTCAGGCCAAGTAACAAAAGCCTGGACACGAACGCCATCTCCTGAGTGTCACCAGACCTCAGCATGAGAGGAGTGCAAGTTGTACATGGCCTCTGCTCCTCTACCGCCAAGACCCTGCTTGAAGACCGGCAGATAGAGGACAGCTGATGCTGCCCATGCCATGTTCACACCCTGCTACAGGGCAAGGTTACCATTCAGCAGAACGGAGTCCTTGGCCTTGGGAGACAAGCTCATTAACCCGGGATGGGCTCTGAAGGTGGGTGGGAGGCCTCTACCCAACCCTCACCCAGCTACCTACCAGAAGGCCAAAGACCACAGTAGCAAAGAAGCCTCCAATGAAGCCTTCCCAAGTCTTCTTCGGGGACAGCTGTGGACAGAGAGCAAGTTCTTAACAAAATGCATTTTGATAACTCTGGCTTTGGGAATAATGATTATTTAAAGTCTTTCTACTATTAAAAAAATCTCATTCAATTAACCACTTCACTTTCTAAAATACCCCATTCTTGGTTTCCTTGTATAGCCTGACAGCCCTCAGTTTCCTTTCTATTTCAATTGGTCAAATAATTTAATTATAAAACAGTAAACTAATTAAATGACAACATTCAAATTCAGATCAAGGCTCTAAAAGTGTACCTACACGGTCTATAAAATATTTTCTCTATCAGCTCTTTATTTTTTAACACATGAGTAACTGTTCAGTCTTCCTTTGGCTTTTCTCTTGAATCTAATTTATTACTAGCCTTTCTCCAGGACGACATGAAGATGTACACACCATGCAGATCTCTTCTGTCTCCCAAGCTGATCTACTTGAAAGCACTACCCCGGCCTCACGGTAATGGTCCATGTTAGGGTGACCCTTTTACCTTGATGAGTGGGGTCCGACCAAAGAAGAAGCCAAACATATAGGCCATGATGTCATTACAGATCACACAAGAAATGGGGACAATGAACCTAGGAAATTAAACCAAAGTAAGAATCAACTCTACCAAGATGATACCTCCAAAGTCCACAAAACAATGCTATTCATAAATTTCCGTACCAAAATAACCAAACAGTACTTATTACCCATTAAGGAATAAGTTTAAAAGAACAAAAATGCTACCGAGTACCTGGCAGCAGACTGAGCGACTTCACTTCACTTTCACCTTGCACACAGCAGCATGCGAATGTTTACTGAATGACTACTGAATAAATGGAGGTGGTATTCTATATAAAATGCCATGTTCTTTTTCACTACAAAGTAATATAAAATTTTTAAGTATACAGAAAAGAAAAAATTAAAAATTGTCCTTGTTTCCCCTATTCCTATCTCCATTCTCCAAAATAACTACTTTTAATCATTTCTGACTCTTCTTCTTCTAGTAGTTACCTCCATTATTCTGTTACATTTATTATCTATTTCATAATTGATTTGTTTTTTTTTTTTTTTTACTGTTTATTACTAGCTCTAATGAGCCCAATTTTCCCCCAGGACTACACAGACAGCAAGACCAAGATTTGATACATAAGTGCATATAGCCAGATTTCTCCTCTGCCTCCTTCTGCTAGTGGTCTGACCATCTCTACCACAAAAAAAGAGGGGGGACAATTTCCACACTTGTACCATCTCTCTCTTCTCCTCACTCTCTATTCTCTGACAGTCACTTCTTAAAATTTTTAAAATTTCCTCTATAGTTGAACATAATATACATAAATCCTAGCCCCTCAACTACAGGCTTTATTTTTCTGACTCCCTGTTTGTTAAGGGAGAGATTTAAAGCACCTGTATCCACCCAATCACCCATATTATTTACTTTGTTGAGGCTTCCACATATTCTCTGCTCTACAACTGTAATCAAGTCTTGAAGGTTCCATCTAAAAACCAATAATTAAGAGATTTTAATATGATTCACTCTAGAACAAAATCTATGTCTAGCCCTAAAGATAAGAACTTAGCATGAGCCTCTCTTTGGAATTATTTAACAAACACTCTGAAAGAGAGGAAGAATATGCCTTCCCACTGTTTTAAACATAATAATGCCCTCACAGTATGCCATTATCATTGTTTTAAACATGATAATGCCCTAAGGCTCTAAAGAACCTCTTGATGAGGGTGAAGGAGGAGAGTGAAAAAACCGGCTTAAAACTCAATATTAACATTTAGATGAGCTAGTCTTTACATATTCTAAGCTCTTTATATATTTTCACTAATTTATTCCTCAGGCAGTAGGTATGACAGCATCTTCATTAGGAAACAAAGGCATGGTCCAGGATCTTAATCACAGTACTTTAGTATCTCTGTTGTTGTTGTTCAGTGGCTAAGTCATGACCAACTCTTTGCGACTGCAACATGCTAGGCTTCCCTGTTCTTCACTATCTCCTGGAGTTTGCTCAAACTCCTGTCCATTGAGTCGGTGATGCCATCCAACCATTTCATTCTCTGTCACCTTCTTCTCCTCCTGTTCTCAATCTTTCCCAGACTCAGGGTCTTTTTTAAGGAGTTGGCTCTTCGCATCAAGTAGCTTCAGCATCAAGCTTCAGCTTCAGCATCATCCTTCCAATGAATACTCAGAGTTAATTTCCTTTAGAAAATCTGGTTTGATCTCTTTGCTGTCCAAGGGACTCTCAAAAGAGTCTTCTCCAGCACCACAGTTCAAAAGTTATCAATTCTTCAGTGCTCAGCCTTTATGGTCCAACTCTCACATCCATACATGACTACTGGAAAAACTATAGCTTTGATCAGACAGACCTTTGTTGGCAAAGTGATGTCTCTGCTTTTTAATATGCTGTCTAGGTTTGTCATAGCTTTTCTTCCAAGAAATAAGTGTCTTTTAATTTCATGGCTGCAGTCACGGTCTGCAGTGATTTTGGAGCCCAAAAAACTAAAGTCTGTCATTGTTCCCATTTTTTCTCCATCTATTTGCCATGAAATGATGAGACCGGATGCCATGATCTTAGTTTTTTGAATACTGAGTTTTAAGCCCGCTTTTTCACCCTCCTCATTCACCCTCATCAAGAAGCTCTACACACTACAATATGTCTTCACATTTTCATTAAAAGCATAGCTTCTTCAGTCAACCTACTGATTTCTATCAATGGTGATAGATTTCTTGCTGAAATCATTGCATTTGTGGAATAAAATCTACTAAGTATATTATTCTTTTGACACATTGCCAGATTCTATTTGCTATAGTTTATTTAGAATGGTAAGACTATAATCATGAAAAAAAAATCAGTTTATCATTCTTGTTTCTCCCTGTGTTTTTATCAGCTTTAATACTAAGGGTTAGATCAGTTCAGTTCAGTTCAGTTCAGTCACTCAGTCATGTCCGACTCAGTCGTGCACACGACTCAGTCGTGTGCGACCCCATGAATCGCAGCATGCCAGGCCTCCCTGTCCATCACCAACTCCCGGAGTTTACTCAAACTCATGCCCATCGAGTTGGTGATGCCATCCAACCATCTCATCCTCTGTCGTCCCCTTCTCCTCCTGCCCCCAATCCATCCAAGCATCAGGGTCTTTTCAAATGAGTCAGCTCTTCGCATCAGGTGGCCAAAGTATTGGAATTTCAGCTTCAGCATCAGTCCTTCCAATGAACACCCAGGACTGATCTCCTTTAGGATGGACTGGTTGGATCTCCTTGCAGTCCAAGGGACTCTCAAGAGTCTTCTCCAGCACCACAGTTCAAAAGCATCAATTCATCTGCACTCAGCTTTCTTTGTAGTCCAACTCTCACATCCATACATGACCACTGGAAAAACCAGAACCTTGACTAGACAGACCTTTGTTGGCAAAGTAATGTCTCTACTTTTTAATATGCTATCTAGGGTGGTCATAACTTTCCTTCCAAGGAGCAAGCATCTTTTAATTTCATGGCTGCAGTCCACCATCTGCAGTGATTTTGCAGCCCAAAAAAATAAAGTCTGACACTGTTTCCACTGTCTTCCCATCTATTTCCCATGAGGTGATGGGACCAGATGCCATGATCCTAGTTTTCTGAATGTTAAGCTTTAAGCCAACTTTTTCACTCTCCTCTTTCACTTTCATCAAGAGGCTTTTTAGTTCCTCTTAACTTTCTGCCATAAGGGTGGTGTCATCTGCATATCTGAGGTTATTGATATTTCTCCCGGCAATCTTGATTCCAGCTTGTCCTTCTTCCAGCCCAGCATTTCTCATGATGTACTCTGCATATAAGTTAAATAAGCAGGGTGACAATATATAGCCTTGACATACTCCTTTTCCTATTTAGAACCAGTCTGTTGTTCCATGTTCAGTTCTACCTGTTGCTTCCTGACCTGCATACAAGTTTCTCAAGAGGCAGGTCATAAGACTCGCCAAAACTAGAGAAAGCCTGTGTACAGTCAAAAGTAAATAAATAAATACTCAGTTGCTATCACTGCTCATTTTTTCCAGGTGTGGATTCTTACGGAATTTTCAAAGCTCTTTTATAATTATTGATCTGTTCAAGTTTTCTTCTTTGTGACTTTTACTCGGTGTCCTCTTGCCA
Source organism: Cervus canadensis (assembly GCF_019320065.1). Classification (NCBI taxonomy): domain Eukaryota; kingdom Metazoa; phylum Chordata; class Mammalia; order Artiodactyla; family Cervidae; genus Cervus; species Cervus canadensis. The sequence continues at coordinate 49,036,051 of NC_057395.1, read as the reverse complement.
GGAAATGATTTTTTCCTTCTTGATTTCCATATTTGTTGCCATACAGTTGCACTGTCCTGGACTCTTTAAATATCCCTATAGCTGTTGGTTTAGAACAGAGGTTCTCAAAGTGTAGGTCCTGACCAGCAGCATCAGCATCACCTGAGAATGTACTAGAAATGGAGTTCTCAGGCTTCACCCCATAGCTACTGAGGCAGAAAATCAAAAGTGGGGCCCAGCAATCTGTGTTGTAACTACGCCTGCAGGTGCTGCTGATATGCTCAGGTGAGAACTGCCAACTTAGCAAATGGGGTTTGTCAGTCCTCCTATACATAAGAACACCCACAAAATAAAAGGAAAAATGCCCCTCACTAACATCACTCACCAGATCATTCCTTCAAATAGGTTGTGGATAACAAGATGTGACTGTGTTACAACAATCAGTAATGTTACATGGGTCCAGCCAAACTGCAAAAGAAGAGAAAGGACAAATGTTACCTATCAGTTTACCTTGAAAGAAACTTCAAATAATAGCTAATACCAAACAGAAAATTGTTGAGAAACAGGTAGGAAAGATATCTGCTTCTGTATCTGTCTTATTGGAAATGAAAAGCTACAGAACAGGCCTCGAGAAGAACTATGTTTCCCAGCTACAGGTCCCAACAAAAGGAGGGTGCACGTGGCCCACTAGTTAGTCCTTTTATGCTCCAAAAGCCTGGGTACTTCTTGTTTTCTTAGCATTTACTGAGAGATTAGGACACTCAGAGAGGGGGTGTTTTTAAGTTGAGGGAGCAATACAGCAGGTAGGCTATCTATGGTCTATGTCTAAAGTGTCACCTAGAGCCTTACCTAGAGGCCACAGTCAGATCCAGATGGGAGAGACTGCTTACGGTATATAACAGTGATTAGGTCTAGGTGGATAAGAAGCCACCAAACTTCACAAGGGATGCCTCTTTCACCCTCCAGGTTTCAGACGCACAAGAACAGACTACATTCCAAAGTTCTGATTTATCACCGAAAGGATGATAGGCCTGTGGGGTTTCCGCAGAATTTCACTTATATCAAGAGTTTTGACACTGACACATTTTGACACTACCCTTACCATGTAGAACTGCAATCGATAATGCTTCTTGACCAGACTCAGCACAAACATGCAGAATCCTAGTTTGAGAAGGAAGGAAGAGAAAGGGCAAAATGAATCACATTCTGCATTTATCTTTGTCCTAGTCATTTCCTTTAGCTGTGTCATATGGTCCTTTGCTAATTTCCTGGCAACAGCTAGCCAGGGCACAAATCCATTGTCCTAGGGAATAAAATCAGTTATTCAGATAGGCAGTCAGAAGGGAAAAATGACTACTTCAAGACAATCAAAGGAAGACAATATTTTAAAATTTTACAGATTACACTCAACTTAGGATACTGTTCACCAGACAGAAATGTTTTGATTCTAGAACAGGGGCTGATAATGGTCAGGCCGGCTGCCAGTGTTTTGTTGTTGTTGTTAAACTCACTGGCACCCAAAGCACGGCAACACTGCCCTAGCTGGTAGCTCAGTTATTAGCATGGCAACTCATCATCGAGGTTAGCTGCCTGTTTTTATAAACAAACTCGTATGAGAACACAGCCATAACTATTTGTTTACATGTTATCCAGGGTTTCTTTTGTGCTACAATAGCAGAACTAAGGAGCTGCAGGAGAGACTCCATAGCCACCGAAACCTGTAATATTATTATCTGGACCTTAAGAAACCAATCTCTATCCTAAAGAACAGGTCTGGCAGAATGGGGATCCACATGGTATAAGGCTAAGGTCATCTTGCATTGCTTTCCTACTGACCCACATGACTAAAACCTCTAGCAAGAGAATGGATTTTACCCACAAGTGTGCTGGGTCCCTCAAAAGCCCTGCCCAGAAGAGAGCATATCACTGTTCTAGACCTCTGGCCTCCCTTTGTGGGGCTGCTTCCAGGCTCTGAGGCATGCTTTCTGACTATCCTCAACACATCAGACCTCTCAGCAGCAGACTTAATATTCAGTAGCCAGGTATCATTCAGAGAGCCAAGTATCACTATCAAGTTGATGAAAAAATAGGTCAAATTGAAATTTAGGTCAGAGTCAGAACAAATTTCCCATATGCCTCAAACTGGTTTTCAGGGTAACCATGAAGAACATTAGCATTATTTTAATTCCTGTATTGTCTCAACTGAGTTTAGATTGACGGAGCAGTTTACCGTTTGCCAAATTTCAATATAGCTTATCAAATCCTCATAGTAACTCTGCCATTTTAGCTCTAGGTTACAGGAGAGCTAACTGAGACTCAAAGTAAGTTCCTGGCTCTTCTGAAGTCACAGGTCTTTTTAAATCCAAATCAATAAAATTTCTAATGCACTATAGTGTCCCTTTTTTAAAATTAATTTTTATTGGAATATACTTGATTTACAACGCTGTGTCAGTTTCAGGTGTCCAGCAAAGTGAATCAGTTATACATATACATACATCCACCTTTTAGATCCTTTTCCCTTATAGGTCATTACAGAGTTCCCTATGCTAGACAGTAAGTTCTTATTAGTTATCTGTTTTATATACAATAGTATGTATATGTCAATGAAAAGTCTTTTTTTAAATACAAGTTTCTGGATGGTTTTGTTCTGGCCACCCTGCAGAATCTCTGCCAACAAGAGAGTCAGGACACAACAATGCTATGGGGTCCTTCAACAGAGGCTGAAACACATGGACAGGTGGCACAGACTACAGCTCCCGCAACCACACAAGCCCCTCAGCCTCATTTCTTTTAGTAAAGAGCTCCTACAGCTCATGGAAGGCAGAGTCCTTAGTTCTGCTTCCCTGTGTGGTCAGAGTTAAGTCATCAAAACTTTATATGAACCAAGAAACGTCCCAACTCCAACTCAGCAGATATGCAAAAACAAGACATATGCAACAACTGGCAAGCCGCTTAACACATACCTGTTAGATAGAGAGTGAAGGAAATGAACCGGTGGTATTTACTGAGAATCCGCAGAGGCTCCTCTCTCTGGACCAGAGTGAAGAAGTAATCTGTCACTGTTTCGCCATAGAAGAAATAATTTACACACAGCAGAAAGTACCTGTTAAAGAAGACAGATCACTGCCGAAGGGAGCACACGTGGCCCCTCCCTTACAGCAAGGCTGTTAGGACCAGAGCAGCAGTCCACCCAACCCCTAGGAACCCCCCAGGCAGCCCACAGCAGGACAAGCAGACCACAGATCCCTGTCCTCTAGTGACCCTGTAGGTGAGGTATTTATCTAGAAATTTGTGGCTTTCATTCACTCTCCATTTATCACAAACTTGGGACCCAGTTTATGCCCCTTCTATAGCACTGCCAGGTCTAACAACACTCAATCTGTAAGACAACCCCCAGAAAAGTACCTCATTCCACTCTTCCTGATAGGAACTCTGCATGCTTATCAAAATGAAATTTCTCTGGCTTTCTGTCTGTCTGCTTGGTTCCTTTCTTCTCCCTGCCTGGAACATCCTCTTCATTTACCCACTTTATCACTCATTGCTCAAATACCATTGTCTTCATAAAACCCTGCATGATGGAATGTGGTATCTGCCTCCCCTGCCTTTATTTCTATAGTGCGAAATACTTGCTCTTTTCACTAAGCAATTAATTATGCTTCATCTCAGACTGTCTTCCTCTCTGATGCCTGGCTCTGACACACAAATCTTTCACTAGCATTAACTCATCACTTGTTTACAACCCCTCTCCTCAACTAGAGGGAGCTCCAAGGAGGGAGAAGCCATGGTCCATATACATGTGCAGCCTCACTAGTGTTTCTGAGTATGAGAATGAGCAACCCAACTCTAAACACTCAATAAATATCCAGACATCAAAGAAAGGGGAGAGCTTCTCTTATCTCTTCCATTTTTTTTTTTAAATTGTGGAAGTTCAAGAACTCCCAAACAAGCTTTGTTTACATGAAAAACACTTCCTTTGAACAGTGACCACAGTCAGGGGTCAAACATCCTGAATGTGTTAATAAAATTCCTAAGATTGCTTTCCAGCTATAGGAGACCCACAAGAGAAACCTACATCTTAACCCAGGGGGGCAGGCACAGGCCCTGTGGTGACTGCAAGGCAGCTTATGCTGCTGGGTGACAAGGAAGCATCTCTGAGAAGGATGTGTCCAGCCCAAATATGAGCATGTCAGCTCCCTTGGCCATAACCAAGTTGCTGGGGCCCAAAACACTACTCTCTGGCCTGGTAAGTTATGAAATCAATGCCCAAGACCCAGCACAGCAGAGTGAGAGGAGTCTGTATCTGCCCTAAGTCTTCTCAGGACTACACAATGCTCTGTTCACACGTCACCACCTCGGAAGAGTGTGGTCAATACAGCAAAGGTTTCAGATCAGGAAGGTGTCTTGGACATCATCTGCACTACAGGTTTTGCTTTGGCTTCAAGATAGACAAGCCCAGAATTCTTTGGCAGCCCAATGGTTAGGACTTGCTCTCACTGGCCAGGCCCAGGTTCAATCCCTAGGCAGGGAACTAAGATCCTACATGCCACATAACACAGCCAAAAAAAAAAAAAAAAACCTAAGGACATCCAAGCCCTTTCTTAGGAGGAGAAAGCTGAGCTCCTCTGAGGAGCCCAGATCCCTTGCATTCAGTCTCACGCCTGCCCACTGGCACCCAAGGAACCTCCAAGGAACTAGGACTCCAAAACCACAGGTTGAAAAGCACTGACTAGGTCACTACTATCTGTTTTAAGGATGAGCAAGCCAAATTCTAGAAACAGCAACACCAGCGTTGACAACTCCCAGATGACTATTGTGGGATGCTGGGATACCAGAGCACAAAAAATGTACTGATTTAGAAAACAGGGGCCATTGTGCAGTCTAAGGAATCCAAATATTGATGCAAATATGGTCACAGATGCAGCTGGTCTGGATTCTTCTAAGGAAGAACCACTCCTTCCAAGTCAGCCACTCAGTCTGGCCTAGGCAATACTTTGGTCTCAAAGGTGCTATGAAGGTCCGTGGCCATCAACCCCTCCCTCCAACCACAACTGTAACTACCTACCACAAAACCTTTGTCCAAACCAGTTAAAGGTCTCTGTGGGGCTAGAGAGCTTACCAGCTGAGGGTTCTGAACCAGGGCAGGTCATAGGAGTGGTACACATTGTAGCCAATAGTGATAATCTCATGGAAACACTTAATCTGAACACACATCACCTGCAGGACACAAAAGAATTAAAACACTTGCTATCTCCTCAGTTCTTATCATCTGTGGAAACAGAAACCAACAGGTCAAAGGCCTTCAAGAAAAACCATTATATTTAAGAACAATGTCAGTCCTCCAGTGATTTCTGCTCCCCTCCTTTCTCTCACATCACTCAACAGGGTTGGGAGGCCCTTTATGTCACACAGAGCAGATCCAATTTCTCACAATAAATACATGCTTCTGAAACTCTGATTAACTTTTTATTGTAGAATCCCCCAGGACTCAATCTCTTCCATTTTTGACTCTGAATAAAAATACATACTTGAAAAGTCCCAAACTGCTCTGCTCAGTCGTCAGTTGTATAGTCATTTGATGCTGTCTATGACAATGGGAAGACTCAGAACAAAGTACTGTGGACTGGAATTTTGTATCAAAAGTCCCAAACTTATGAGGGAGGCCCCAGGAAAACAAGAAACAAAATCAAGAGTCACACCAAATCATAGCCAGGTTCCCAGTTTGACCAAAGAGCTGAAGTAATAAAATCAAATTTTAAAGTGATCTTTAATCACCTACAACTGGCCTGTGCCAATGACCCTCCAGTTGGCTGCTGGAAGGTGAGAAATCATAGCTATTCTAGGGCGGATGTGGTCTGAGCAGCCAGGACCCCAAGTGATTCCCAGAATCAACCCAACACCTGGCACTTAAAATGACTAGACGTGCAGGGAAAACTGAAGGTAAAACTAAAATAGCAAGTAAATGGCACTTACAATCATCATTAAAACCATTGGTCCCAAGTAAATGATAATGAAGAAAAATGCAATCATCGCCAAGGTCAGGATGCCTCTCACCCACCAGTTCTTCCATCTAAGTTAGAGAGGAAGGGAAGGAGAAAACATGTTAGGAGCCCGAAAGAACTGAAGCACAAACTCAAGGTGGGTGATAAGAGGGCTCTTTCACTCTTATCTTTTTTTTCACTCTTATCTTTCTGGGATAAGAGGGCTCTGAGGTCAATGCTTTCCAGGAGTATGTCTTTCATCTTGACAGAGGCAGTAGCTATATGCTGGAAGAAGCAGGTCACCTCACCTCATCAGAGCCATCACCTTATCTACACTAAACTCAGCAAGTGCTCAAGGCTTGCAATAAAAATACACCCAACTTGTTTTTTAATGAAGGAATCAGGCAAAAATCCCAAGGGAAATGTAATGTCTGCCTGCACCCCGCTTATGTTTCTATTTAGATGGCTTCTATGGGTGTCTCTGAGAAAAAATTATTAACATTTTTGCTGCAGCAGAATCCTACATTTCTCTGCTCCTGCATCACTATGGTAATAGAAGTATCAAACACAGTGGTAATAACAGCTATCACACCTGGCACATATGCACCTGGCACTTCTACAAGGACTTTCATGTGTATTAACTGATTCAACCCTCAATACTACTAGCTTTTACAGATGAGGAAGTGGATGTACAGATGATACCCTGTGAAGTGCTTAAGCTGGGAATTGAATCCTGGGAGCCAATCTGGCTCCAGAACCCGTAATCCTAATCACTGCACAATACAGCCTTTCAAAAGGACAAATGTGTGGGAGGCATGCCCAGGCACACTTTTATATAATGTTTTGGGGTCTTAGAGTTTGCCCACTTGGCTGGAATCAGAAGGACCAGAATCTCAAGGGACCAAAATTTTAACTCTGAATTCACCGAAGTTGAGATGTTTCTTAATTCCTATAGGAGAATCAAAGGACTGTCCAAAACAGACGTGTAGGGAGAAGGAAAACTGAATTCTGAACTAGAGATTTAGGCTCCACAGTGGAAAGCAGCCTGCCCATTAGTCACAGACCCCAAGGACCATTTATCTTCATGTGCTCTATCAGTGACTACTCCTATGTCCATGTATTCCTGCTCTTTGGACAGTACCTCCCAGCTAGCCTAGGGTACCCTTCAAGGGCCAGATCCACTCAGGTTGTGCTTGTAGTCACTGCTAAGTACTCAATGACACTCAGTGGAGCCTTAAGCAGAGGCAGGGGAGACTATAACCAATGAAAGTGGCAGGTCTGGGCCTCACACTTTAACAGATGTGGGCTCCTGCTACAAGACTGTGGGCTCTCTAAGGGCTTCAGGTCTTCCATGACACTTGGAGACCCAGAGCCCTCAGCAAGCACTTGCATGAGTAAGCCAAGCTACCTTGAAGACAAGCTGGAAAGCGCCCTGTTGAGAACCTCTGGGGTATCATCTGCAGAGGGTGGTAGGGAGACAGCTTCCACTCTGCTTTCACTGTCCGATGCAGTCTCTCCATCTACCTTCACTTCTGACTCTGACTCCTGCACAGCAGAGAAACAGAAGAGGGAAAGATCAAAAGCGCTGAGTAGGATACTGGGTGTAAACATCCAAAAGGACCCATCTGCCTTTGAAAAAGCCTCTCCACCAACACCTAAGTCACACAGGGAACAGCTCCTGCTCTGCCACAAACCACAATAAGCTGGGGACTCTTGGAGCCACAGGACAACTAGTAGCTCTGGACAGGCTCTCTCGGGGGAAGCTGGGTGTGCAGGCTACTGTCTCCTGCAACAGAGCTCCCGAAAACCCATGGTGTTACTTCCAGGCTTCACAAGACCACCACGTGAGGAGGCCAGCCCCAGTCAGGTATGGAAGCCCTATGGGACCACTAACTCTAGTCAACACTTCACCAGGACTGGTGTGTGCCACTGCCCTCCCCCTGCCACCAGGCCTGGGTGTCAGCAGACACTTCAATGTCACTCACAGAGTTGCCACCAGGTCACAGTCATATAAGGAAATGCCTGGAGGAACTCACCCTGCTCCCCAGCCTGTATGAATGGACCAGAGCATGCCAGCAACAGGTCCTCCATCCAAAGTACCAAGCTTTTATTTCTTAGGGGAATTTAGAATAGATGCCGTGAGAAGAGGTGCAGGAGAAATCAAATCACTTGAAATCAAAGTCATGATACTACATAGTATTTGAGTAGCCCTTCAGAATTTTGAGAGTATTTCCCGTACCTGTGAACATTTGAGCAGTTATGGAAGGAAGGAAAGGCAGATAGAAAGATCACTATTTATAAATGAAGAAACAGGAGCTCTGAGAAATTCAATAGTTGGCCCCAAATCTCCTATAACAGGTCTCTGACGGTAATGTGTTCATTCCACTACATTTCCTTTTAAAATATTTAAGCATCTCAGAATCCATTTTATTCTTCAGTTAAGTGATTCAGAACAAAGTAAACTGGTAATGGCAGCAGGATGTTTCACCAAATCATCCAAGATTTCATTACATACACGAAAAAACAAAACGTTGTATCTTTTTTTTCAAATTGAACAATGTGAATTTCTTTAGTGACTAATAAATATATGAAATTGAGCACCATTTCACACATTTCTTGGCCATTTTGACATCTTCTTTTGTGAAGTGCCTGTCAAGTCACTGGTCAGTTTTCTACTGGGTTTCCTTGCTTTTTTTTATGTGTAGGAGTTTTTTTAATATGTCCCAAATTTAAGTACTTTGTATCACTAACATGTCCTCCCAGTTTCCTCTAAACCCTAACAACCCACCTCAGTCCTCCTCTCACCCACAATCAGACCTCTTCCCTCTCGCTCAGCACTGGCCACAATGGGGAGTTGGTGGGAGATTTTGTAATTGTCTGCTGCCCCAACTGACCATAAGGCCCCTAAAGACAAGATATCCTCATGCCTGGCACACAGATGCTGACAAATACATGGAAGATGGTGGAGAAAGAGAGGAATTTTTTCCAGCTATGGTAAAGCAGCCCTGCTCTCAAAGAAACAGCTGTTTCTAAATTAACTTACAACTGAGATAACACCACAAAACAGAAGGCTTAACTACTACAGGATTGCTGATACAGAAATGGGGGGCTTTGGTAAAGAACTTAGGGAGTCACTCTGCTGTACAGTAGAAATTAACATAACACTGTAAATCAACTATACTTCAATTTAAAAAAACAAAACAAAAAAAACGACATTATGGAGGTGTCCGCATCAGTAGCACCTGAGGAAAAGAGCCACAGCTGCTGCTGATGAGGTCAATGCTCCTTCCTCCACCAGGCTGAGCCAGTGGACAAGTCACCCAAGTGCTGTATTCCACTTCCTTACCTAATAAAAGGAGACCAGAAAGGACCCTCCTCATCTGTGTAAGGGTTCTCCGGAAAGACATAACCAGACACACACCCAGAGCTGTGTCCTATTCCACTGCCCCTCAAGGTTCTGAAATGCAGCAATGCCCCGAAGTGTAACTGAGATTCTCTCTCTCCAGTCACACTTAGTGAAGACGGAGGCATTCAGAACAGATTTCCATGCTGCAGGCTAACATTATCATCCTTTTCCCATCAGCGACCATCAGGGATATGAGGTAATGATGCTATGGGATTATCTAGATCTGACCTCTAAACCAAAGAATTGCAAAGAGCAAGTAACAGGGCCCCACCAAGGCCTCCCACAGATGTTCTCCACGAGTATGTAGAAGCCACAGAGACTGAGTTAACAACAGCAGGCGAAACGGTATGTATGTAGGCACAAATGCTTGCGAATGCGTGCCCATGTGTGCACGCGCACACACACACACACATACACAGAAGCTCTAGCACTAGCTATTTTTAACTTATCCATCTTGTTGTCAAGGAAACTCACAAAGGCTGCGCGTTCCCCAAGCTAGGAAGGGCAGGAAGGAGCCCTGGCAGAGCCCATGCAGGGGAGGGGCAGGGAGCTCTGGCTTGGGACTAAGTCTCTGGACCTTGCAGACCCTTTTACAAATGTCAGCCCAAAGAACACTGTATCTGACTCCTCTCCTTCCTTACTAGGAAGAGGTGCAGTGAAGAGAGTTATCCTGAAGCAGAAAGCAGTAAAAGGACATAGAGAAATGTCACAAAGACACAGTGACTGTTGTTATTGTCAAGACATAAGGCCTGGGATGAACAACTAAGAAATGAAGTAAACTAAAGAAATAAGCCTGAAGGAGATTAACTTTCCAGTTGTCACTTGCCTTTAAGCAAGGGCTTCCCTGGTGGCTCAGATGGTAAAGCGTCTGTCTGCAACGTGGGAGACCCAGGTTCAATCCCTTAGTTGGGAAGATCCCCTGGAGAAGGAAATGGCAACCCACTCCAGCACCCTTGCCTGGAAAATCCCATGGAAAGAGGAGCCTGGTAGGCTACAGTCCACGGGGTCGCAAAGAGTCAGACACGACTGAGCGACTTCACTTTTAAAAGCAAGTAAGTAACGCCAGGGTCCTGGGCCTCAGCCCAGGCCACTGAATAAGATCCTCAGAGCCCTTCACTGGAGGTGTCCTTGGAGAAGGAGACAAACACCTACACAGATAACCTCTCTCCCATAAGCTGAAACAGAGTCGAAAAAGGCAGAAGGGCAAACCCCTGTGCAGGAGGAAAGGGCACAACCTGGGAAGTCATGGATCAGGGTGAGGTAAGTCAGCCAGCTCTCAGGACTCCAGGTGTGGCTGCCAAGAGAGCAGACGAAGGAACAGAAGCCTCAGAGAACCTGGAAACCCTGCGCTCTTCTGGCTACTCCCTCTGTGGGGGCAGGGCCTTCCACTTGGGCTGCTTATGCCTCAGTGAGGAGGTGAATGCTGGCAGCAGCTTCTGTTGTGAACCCAGGAGGAGTCAAAAACCTGGAGCCCAAGGCTTTGCCCAGGAGAAAGTGGCACATGTGAGGACCAAGAATCAGAGATGTCAAGCGTTTCACTGGTTTGCTCCTCCAGGGGATGGAAAGACAGGCAGATGCCAAGAAAGACCTTCTGCAGGAGGCAGAGGCAGCCAGTCAATTCCCAGCCCTGGTGTTCATTACACTCAGCACAGGCCTCCCATCCCTGGTCTTCCCCCTGAGGAAAGTGCCCCCTACCTCACTTGGTTGCTGGAATGATCAAATGCAACAACAGTGAAAGTCTATTAAAACTATAAAGGGACTGAAGAGCAACAGGGACCTGCTGAATTCCATCCTATCCCCATTCTCCAGTACGCTGATCACGGCACACAGCACAGGAGCCCAAGAACCTTAAACACCCATCCCAGGCAACCTGGGCATCCTTCCCAAGGACGGTGGAGTGAGAAAGAACAGTGCTTATCAAGTCTTGCTGCGGCCCGTGTGCTAATCAATTCTGTGAACTCAGCATCTGCCTGCCTTGCTTCCTCTTTCCTGTCTTCCATTCCAACAGGTGGCCCCAACTCAGAAATGATCCACTTCTCAAAGTTCCCATAAAGGTGGAAGTCTGAAACACAGGCAGCAGACCTACCAACACTCCCTGACATGGGATGTGTACAGCACAGTTCACTGAGCTGTGGAAGGAAACATTAGAACTTACTTCTATTTACCTCGTTCATCTTTTCTTTCCTGTGCCTGCTTTATGAGGAACCTATCAAAATATGTATATAACTGAGGCTGTGCCAGCTGGGGAACGTGGTAAAAACATCACATACATGTCAGACATAGTGGTGGGTCAGTGACCCTGGAATTCTTGATTCCCACCACATTAAGCAGAGCCTGGGACACAGTACGAACCCAAAGATTTACTGGACTAATAAGCTAATTAATTCTTCTTAACCTACCATGGACCACAGTGTCTGGACTGCACTGAGCATATGACAAAATCAGCTCAGATCTGTTCGTGTGCCAGGTCTGATAGGCCCCTGCCTCGGCAGCAACCCTTGTAACAGAGACAGACTAGTGCCCACTCTCATCCCCTCTCTCTGCTAGCTGAGGGTCTAAGGATCCAGCTCAGGAGCTCTGGGACCAGCACACGGTAGCGGGGAAAGGCTGCCTTGCTGCTGCAAGCTCAGCTCAGCTCCCAGGCATCCCCTCCTCCTCCCTTTCTTTTCAACCAAGGAGCCAGATCAGAGGTTGAATAGAGCAGACCCTATCTCTCAGATTCTATCTCAATCACCGCCCATCCTCCCACAGTCCTGCAGCCATTTCCCAAGTGGGCTGTGGTGCTGGTGTAAACAGGAAATAAGAGCATTGCTTTAAAAGGAGAAGAAAAAAAAAGTTACCTCTGAGGCCTCCTTCCTTCTGGTTCACTTAAGACTCTAAGGGAGAAACACTTAGGTGATATGATAGACACATGGAGAGTCTTGTGTACCAAGGGTTCAGATAAGACCTGCTAACATTTTTAGAGGAACTCGTGCATAAAAAGCTTCCCCTACCAGCCTTCCAGGTCCCTTCTACCTCCCACAACTGCCCAGACACCAATGAGCCAGGGCTCAGATAGCACAGAAGCCTTCCTTCAACAGAAGCAAGAGATGCCAGTGAGGGAGGGCCAGGGAGCAGTAATAAGGGGAGGAGGGAGGTCCCTGTGCTCAAGGACAGGCTTTCTGGCCTGAGAAGTGACCTGGCTTGGCCCAGTATAGCATATGTAGGACTCATTTTCTCTGCTATAATCTAGGTAGGAAACCCAGGAGAGAACCCTAGCAGTTTAGGGCATACTAAGCTGTATTAAAATTTGTAAGTTTCATTTACTGAGTGTCTTCACACCTTACATAAATTATTTTTCCCACTGCTTTAGATGGAAATTATAAACCTTGTGTTGGAGGAAAATCAGCAGGCTGAGCCTAATCTTTCTATTAAGTATCATGCCAGCCATCTTTTCTGCTTTTTTTGGATGTGCTGGGTCTCCACTGTACAGCACAGGGCTTCTCTGGTTGCAGCACACCAGCTTAGTTGCTCCACAGCATGTGGGATCTCAGTTCCGCAACCAGCGGTCAAACCTGCGTCCCTTGCACTGGAAGGCAGATTCTTAACTACTGGACCACCAGGGAAGTCCCACCTGCCATCCTCTTAACCAAGCCGTGTGGCCAGATACCAGGGCAATCAACTCCCCCACTTACACACACACCTCCATGAAAGAAATTACCAGAGACAGGTTTATCCCTAACGAGTGTAGGAGACCTCTGTGTCCCTGTCACTGAAAAAAGCCAAGTAAGCTTTCATCTGAGTTCCTATTGGAGGGAGAAAAAAGTGTACGTGTGCATGTGCATGGTGATTGAAACAGCAAAGAAAATATTTCTAGCTTTTTCTAATGCTCACCTCATCTGACAAATTCAGTTGTCTGAACAAAGGATCAAAGGGGAGGAGCCTGGCTCTGAAAGTTTAGAATCATTCCCCAAATGTCCACACCCTGCCTTCAAAAGCCTCATATCAATAATGTGGTCCACAGAATATGCATTCAATTACTCCAGATGGACTGCTTCCTTAAAGTACCTCCATGGGTAACTGCTCTCCACACCAAAGAGCTCCAGAGAGAGGACGTGGAAAGATGCCCGTGCAAAAGGTTCGGGTTTTAAAACCCAGCTCTGCCTCTGAACCATTTTACCTCCAGACAATACTATTTCCAAGGAGCCACAGGGTTCTTTGCAGAGAATCTACCACTGCCAGTCTTGGGCCTAGAGAGGGTTCCTATGGGAAGACAACTGTTTCCAGAAGAGCCATAGTGGGAACAGCTCACATGCAGCCAACCCCCATCCTGCCCCCTCCTCAGCATCTTGCTCCATTGATCTCCCCTCCCTCCCCTCTGTCCTCCAGCCTCCCCCTCACCCCAGGCCCTCATATTACACCACTTAAGCAGGCTCATCCAAAGAAAGCACTTTTTTCTCCACTTCACAGGTGAACCTTTGGGAAGAGTTTTGAACACCCCACCCCTTTCCCTTGACTGACCTTCACCCTTGACTGACCTTCATTCCTCAGGCCACACCAAGCCACCTTCATCCCTGGGCATTCCCAGTTCTCTGCTGCCAGCACAGCCTTGCAGCAACTTTTAATGTTATTAGCGAGAAATACTCCTCTCTTGGTTTCCAAGCAGCACATCCTCCTGGTTTCCCACCTGCCTATCTAGCCAGGCCTTCTTTAGCCAGTTTCTCCTTGGCAGCTTCCTCTTCTTCAGCTTGCCCTTTAAATTGAGGGGCTCCGAGAGGTTCCGTGCTGGGTGCTCCTTCTGTTCTGCTACACACTCTCCTGAGTAATCTCATTCATTCTGATGCCTCCAACAGCCTCTTCTTGAGCTTCAGACCCACATACCCAATCATACTTGATGTCCCCCCCTTGGATGTCCCACAGATACCTAAAATTCTCTAGGTACTAAAAAAAAAAAACAAATTCATTCCCTTTCCCCTGAATACTCAAGTGAAAAGGTGGTCAATCAGCCTTCGTGCTTCCTCCCTCGGCTCCTATCACCTGGTCTCTGATCACTACCTCTGAAACAGACTCCTGAGAGTCCCATGGACTGCAAGGAGATCCAACCAGTCCATCCTAAAGGAAATCAGTCCTGAATACTCACTGCAAGGACTGATGCTGAAGCTGAAACTCCAAAACTCTGGCCACCTGATGCAAAGAACTGATTCACTTGAAAAGACCCTGCTGGGAAGACTGAAGGCAGGAGGAGAAGGGGATGACAGAGGATGAGATGGTTGGATGGCATCACTGACTCAGTGGACATGAATTTGAGTAAGCTCTGGGCGTTGGTGATGGACAGGGAGACCTGGCGTGCTGCAGTCCATGGGGTCGCAAAGATTTGGACACCACTGAGCAACTGAACTGAACTGAACCCGTTCCCACTGCCTCTGGAACTCCTAAGCCAACACTGTTCCCTCCAGGTAACTGCAACGCCCAACTGGCCACCTTATCTCCAGCCCTGAGTCTGTTCCTACCTCCACTCTACTCTTTACATTGCACCAGGAAGGTCTTTCTGGAAAGAAAACCTGACCGTATCACTCCTTGTCCAGTACTCCTCCTGGAGCTCCCTAGACTAAACAGAGGTGATTCTTCCTCCTCTTGCCATCTAAAGGCTAGATCTCGACTTTTAAAATGATCTACAAGTCCCTTTGGGATCAGAGTCCTGTCTACCCTTCCAGCCTCCTGTCTCTCCGCCATTCTGACCTACAGTCAGTTCCTAGAACAGACTGTACTTTCTTACTTTAGGCTTTTTGCTCATTCTGTTCCTTCCTAGAACAGTCTATGCAGATTGCCCTCTTTAGAAATTCATCTCTCCTCTGGCCAATTATAATTTACTTCAGATCTCAGCTAACAGATCTCCAAACCTTTCCCAGCTGCCCTGTGTCCCAGTGGCCCCCGCCCTCCCTCAAGAATGCACTCCACACTGTATGGTCTCCTCCTGCAGACACAATCTCAGTGGGGGAAAGGGAGATATGCCGACTTCCTCCCAACATCTGGCACGGTGCGTACAGAAAGGACACTAAGTTTCATCACATATGCCTAAGTAGCCACAGTCAATCATTCAGAGAGGATCCTGGGTTTACTAGATTTGCAGAGCTGGGCAACATGTAGCATTTCAACATCTTCCACACTCTTAAAAGCACCATATGAGGCATTATAGGGTTGCAGTCCATTGCCCCACTGTTGAGCTTCCCTTCTTTCTTAGAACAGAAGCCCTGATTTTTAGCTGGGCTTAGAACCAAGAGTACATTTTCCAAATCTGGTCAATGAGATATTAGCAGAAGTGTTGTGAGCACCTTTTTCCCTCCATGTCGACTGAATTGTAGAAAGGCTAGTTGGAGCTCCAGCAACCATCTTGGCCTATGAGGTGAAAACCATCTATTACCAATGTCTAAGCAACCAGATAAGAAGAGGAGACCATCAGGAAAAACTACCTACAGAGGACAACTATGTAGCAAGAACAAAGTTGTATGGATCCTGGACTGCTTATTACATGAGAAATATGGGCAATTCTATCTTGGAAAACTACTGTTATTCTGGGTTTTCTGTCATTTGTGGCCAAATAAATAATAAGTGATACAGGGGATTAAAAAAAAAAAACCACAGGTATGTCTGAGAAAGAGGTCAGAAAAGTAAGCAGCAGCCTACCTGAATACAAGGCTTTCTAATCCAGACGGACACTGTTGGTTTAGGTCCCAACCTCCTCAAAACTGCTACTCCCATACATTAAACCAAGAGTTTGGATGACACAGAGCAAACAGGTATTATCCTTTCTTCACCTTCCCTGTTAAAGCCTCCCTCTGGAGTAAACACATCTGTTTACTAAAAGAACAAGCATACAAGTCTAATCTAGTACCAGTCATCATCAGAAGACATTATTTAATTCAGGACAGAGACTCCCAGAGCTCAAAAAATCACCTGTTTCTTGGGAGGCTCTGCCCACAGTTCTGTTCTAATGATACCACTTGTTTTCTACTGTCCTTCAGAGTCAAACACCAAAAATCAGAAGCCCTGCTAGAATCCAATAGGTACTCTTATCATCAGATTGTCAGGCATCTCTATTAGTATTTAAGAAAAAAAATGAGTCCATCCTCACTGGGGGACAAAGTAATTTTAAGTTTCTTCATTATTAGAACAAGGCTCATGCAAAGAAGAAAGTTTATCAAATATTACCAAGAGTTAATAAGATGGGAAATAAGTTAATAAAAAATAAAAAAATAATAAGTAAGAAATAAAAAGAGTTAATAAGATAAGAAATATATTTGCAATCTCAAAACTGGGCTCAAATGTACTCCCTGGACCTTAGGAAGAAAATGGAACCAGGACGAGCTACTAGATTCATCCGATGAGCCCCTAAATCATAAATCAATATCCAGTACTTGCCTCAGTGTCACACATCTCCAACAGCTCCTACTACAAAGATTACTAGACAAAGTAAGTGGTTAAGAATCTGCTTTTGCAATGCAGGGACCACGGATTCCATCCCTGGTTAGGGAACTAAGATCCCACATGTCTTGGGGCAACTAAGCCAGTGTGCCACAACTAGGGAGTCTGTGTACCACAATCAAAGGTTCTACGTGACACAAGTAAGACCCAACAGCCAAAAAAGTATTTTTTTAAAAAAAGGAAAAATGTGTTTTTCACACCCCTTGTGGCTCAGCTGAGTAAAGAATCCGTCTATAATGTGGGAGACCTGGGTTCAATCCCTGGGTTGGGAAGATCCCCTGGAGAAGGGAAAGGCTACCCACTCCAGTACTCTGGCCTGGAGAATTCCATGGACTGTATAGTCCATGGGGTTGCAAAGAGTCGGACACAACTGAGCAACTTTCACTTTCTGTACAATGGGTACAAACAAACTGACTAACCTATTCTCTTTTGTGTTTGAAAAGTTCCTTTAATACAAAGGTTTAAAAAAAAAAAAAAGAGTGCCTGGTCAGCTGAAATGCATGTGACTTTCAGATACCCCGAACCTCAGCAGAGAAAAACCACTGGGGCCTCAGTCTGATGTCCCAGGCTCTGAGCACAAAAATGAACTTAAAATTTCTTAACACGAAGTAAACAAAACAGCCTCGAAGACACAAAACCAAATGCATGTTCCAGTCTTCATCTTATGGTACCTCGTGGCAATATCAGATCTAGTTGAACACGTCTTTCCTGAAACACTGTTCTCTTGGCTTGCATGATATATACTTTCCAGGTTCTCATTCTACCTGACTAGCTGCTTTTAGTTCCTGTGCTATCTTCCCTCTACCTGTCCTCTAAATGTTGGACTGGCTTTAGGCTCAATTCTGGACCCACTACACTCACTCCCTTAAGTATTACCATCCAGCACCTTGGCTTTAATTACCAATTCCATGCCAATGACTCTGATGATTATATCACCAACCCCAACCTCTCCTCCAGTTCCAGACCTAAACACTATATTTCTAACTGCTTACTGACATCTCCACCAGAAAGTTCTCGCAGACATCTCAAACATATCTAAACAGAACTACTGACATTGCCCACAAAACTCTTGATCCTCAAGTGCCTAGCTAGCCAGTTGATGGCACCACAATCTGTATCCAGCATAAATCAGAAACCTGGGTGCTGTGTGCACTCAGCCGCTTCAGTCCTGTCCAACTCTTTGTCCAACCCTATGGACCATAGCCCGCCAGGCTCCTCTGCCCATGGGATTCTCCAGGCAAGAATACTGGAGTGGATTGTCATCCCTCCTCCAGGGGATCTCCCTGACCCAGGGATCGAACTTGCATCTCTTACGTCTCCTGCATTGGCAGGCAGGTTCTTTACCACGAGCACCACCCAGGAAACCCAGGAGTCATGCTTAATTTGCTTAATTCCTCTCTCATCTTTCCCCAAGTACTGGACATGCAGCTGACTCCCCTCTAAAATCTACTCCCATGCCCTTTCCCACAATGACAAGTTCATGAACAGGCATTTTAACCCCAGTATAACTCAATGTGGCGGGGTGGGTGGGGGGCCGCATAACTCTTCTGGAGTAAGTACTTGGCCCAAGATGGCAAATTAGAACTCTAGAATCCAATTATATGATTGTGGGACAAGACACTTGAGCTCTCTTTCCCCCAACAGCCTGAGGAAAAAGGGAACAGGTGGAGAGGCAGAGCCCCAGCTGCTAAGGCACTGGCCTGCATCTTCATGGGAGTCTTCGGATGATGCCAACACCTGAAAGGCGCAGCAGCGTGAGGACAGAGGATGGTTTTAAAGCCAATGAATTGCATGAATTCATTCATTCATACAAAATGAATTTGCAGTAAATTTACTTTGATTTGCAGTAAATCAAACTGCAAATGATCCATAGTTGAAAAACAATTCAAGTTTTGTTGGTTCTATTACCAAAAATATATCTCAAATCTATCCTTTCTATCTTCACAGTCACTAGGCTCATACCAGGCTTCCCAGGTGGTGCAGTGGTAAAGAAGCTGCCTGCCAAAGCAGGAGACGTGGGTTCGATTCCTGCCTTGGGAAGATCCCCTGGAGGATGAAATGGTAACCAACTCCAGTATTCTTGCCTGGGAAATCCCACGGACAGAGGAGCCTGGCGGACTACAATCCATAGGGTCACAAAGAGTTGGACACAACTGAGCACACACACATGCACGCACACAGGCTCATCCCAGCCCCCATCATTTCTCGCCTGCAATGGTCTCCTAATTGCTCCTTTCACCATCCATTCTCCTCACAAATAACCAGTGATCTTCCTAAAATATGTATCAGTGCATTCAATTCCCCCATTTAAAATCCTTTAATGACCTCTCACTACCTTAGCATAACTTCCCAGCGTACCTCTCATATTTCTTTCCTATACCAGTGATTTCCAGGGAGGACAAACTCACAGCCTTTCTGCTGTCCCTCTGTACACTGAACTAATTCCTGATTCAGAGCCTTCACATTAACTCTGTAATGTTCTCATTGCTCAATCATCCCTTACTCAATTTTCATTTAATGTCCTCAAAGAGGGCTTTCCTGACCACCCTACTTAAAAAAATGGCCCACCTCCATCTCCATCTCCATCATTCTCTATCTCCTTAGAATGCTTTCTTTAAAAAAAAAAAAAATTATTTTTATTTTTATTTTGGTCATATGGCATGCAGGATCCTAGCTTCTGGACCAGGGGTCAAACCTGTACCCCCTGCAATGGAAGCACAGAGTTTTAACCACTGGACCGCCAAGAAGACCCAGAATGCTTTCTTTTCTTTATAGCACTTACCAATGCCTGATATTTATTATCAATATCAACTTTGTAGGCACTAGGGATATGTACCACTTCAACCCTTAATAAAACATTTTTCCTGAAATAATATATATTCCTTAAAGATAACTGGGATACACACCTTTAGAATGCCCAGATTACCAAAATGCAGTGATATATTTCACACTAGTCTTTTTCTATAAATACATGTATTGTGGGGAGGATAATAGCTGTAATCATCCTGAACACCCAATTTCTGTTTTGCTTCCTAGTCACCTCTGTCATTAATGACTTAAATAAAACCACTGATGGTAGACTGATAAAACATGCAAGTGACACAAAGCTCAGAAAGACAGATAAACACTTAAAAATATCAATGTGGGACTTCCCTGGTAGTCCAGTGGTTAAGAATCCACTTGCCAATGCAGGGGACACAAGTATCAGTTGATCCCCGGTCCGGAAAGATCCCACGTGCTGTGGGGCAACTAAAGCCCATGCGCCACAACTACTGAGGCCGAGTGCTCTAGAGCCTGTGCTTTGCAACAAGAGACACCACTGCAACGAGAAGCCCGGGCACCACAACTAGAGAGTAGCTCCTGCTTGCCCAACTACAAAAAAAACTGCATGTAGCACCGAAGTGCCCATGAACTGCAATGAAGACTCAGTGCAAACAAAAATAAACTAAAAGTAACTATTAAAAACAAAAAAATCAAAGCGCTAGAAAGATGAGCTAAGTAGACAAATATAAAATTAGCAGTTAACACAAGAGTTTAACCACTAGTCTTTCTTCTGTGGACCTCCCTTCCATCACACTAGTTATACCCTCTCTCCCTAGCTACAGCTCTACATTTCAACCTGCCAACAAGATACCTCCATGTCTAACTAGCATTTCAAAACTCAGTATGTCCAAAATGAATCAACCCCTTTACCACCCACACTAGCTCTTCTGTTTTCCAACAAGAACCCAAGCTACCTGAGATGTGCTCCACAGGGAACACTGACCTCATCACCATCTCCAAATCCCCCTCATCAGTACTCAAACTGTATGATACTAACATTCCAGGGTCTCTCCTTATTCCATTCTCACCCCCGGTATACTTGGTAGTGTCTGCATGTCAACACTTCTCTACTATACTGGCCTCCCAACTGATTTCTCCACTAATCTCTCCCTTTTCAAACATATTCCCCAGATTAATCTTCATAAAGCACAGCTCTGATGACACCCCTCTTCCACTCATTTTCACCTAGTCTGCTGCTGCTGCTGCTAAGTCACTTCAGTTGAGCCCAACTCTGTGTGACCCCATAGACAGCAGCCCACCAGGCTCCCCCGTCCCTGGGATTCTCCAAGGCAAGAACACTGGAGTGGGTTGCCATTTCCTTCTCCAATGCATGAAAGTGAAAAGTGAAAGTGAAGTCGCTCAGTCGTGTCCGACTCTTAGCGACCCCATGGACTGCAGCCTACCAGGCTCCTCCGTCCATGGGCTTTTCCAGGCAAGAGTACTGGAGTGGGGTGCCGTTGCCTTCTCTGTTCACCCAGTGTATTAATGACAAATAGCCTCCCACTTCAGGTCCTCCAATATTTGTCCTCTACACCCTGCACAAACCTCATGCTCCAACTAAGCATAGCTGCTCATTGACCCTGATGACCTCCCCCCTTGCTCTCTTCTCCCACTTTGTTCCCAGCCATTTTTCCTTCCTGCTCGTTCATCAAGTCCCATCTTAGGAGCACTAAGACTCCTTAAGGAATGTCGTCTCTGATTTCCATCTACAGTAAACAGGAAAAAAAAAAACAAACAAACACGCCTCTCCAAAATAAATTGACTTCCTAGAAATCTGTGAATATTACATGGCAAAAGAGTAAATATTACCTGACATGGCAAAAATGTGTTAAGGATCTTGAAAGGGGGTGTTTATCCTGATTATCCAGTTGGGCCCTAAGTGTAATCACATGTACCTATAAGAGAGCGGCAGGGACTTCCCTGGTGGTCCAGTGGCTAAGACTCAAGTTCCCAATGCAGGGGGCCTGGGTTCAGCTCCTTAGATCCCACATGCCGCAGATAAGATCCAGCACAGCCAAATAAATAAAATAAATATTTTTTTAAAAACAAGAGAGAAACAGAGGGAGATATGATGCAGAAACAAAAGAGAAGACAACATGAAGACAGGCTAGAGAGAGAAATGTGGCCACAAGCCAAGAGATGCCAAGAGTCACCCAGAAGCTGGAAAGGGGCCTAGAATGGATTCTCCCCTAGAGCCTCTGAAAGGAATGGTCCTCTGAATGGTATGGTCCTGCCAATACCTTGACTTCAGCCTTCCAGTCTCCAAAAATTGTGAGAGAAAAATTTCCCATTGTTTTAAGCCTCTGGGTTTATGGCAATTTGTTAGAACAGTTCCAGGAAACTAACACCCCACGCTTCTCACCAGTTTTCTTTTCCAATAAAGTTCCCACAGCACATTATGCATCCCTCCTCCTACTCTTCACTGCACTTTGTAGTTATGTTAAGAGGCACTTTCCATAATCTAATTTAGATTTCAAGCTCATCAAAAGCAAGGACTGCCCTATTCATCTTTCTTTACCTTGAGTGCTCCTTGCCTAGAATCTGGTAAAAGCTCAATGAGTGTTTTTAAAATTACTAAATTTTAATCAAATTCATCAACCTTTATCTACAAAATCGAGAATAATGGCTACCACCATTTGGGTAGGAAAGATAACTCTAGAACTATAGTTACACAATTGTAACTAATGACAAAAAGGACTACATTTTCAGCCCTTCCCAAAGATTAAAACTATTTGGGGAGGGACACTGATAAAACTCAAGTGATAATGAGCTGTATTCTGGACAGCAACTAATGTGTTGCCAAGGAATAAAGAATAAGTTGGCAAAGTGAAACCTTTTAGACTCAAAATGTTTCAATGCTGCCCCAAAGAATGTATAGGTCTGTGTACATTTCCACTCATTTCCCTTGAATGACAGGAAATATTCCAGGCAGAATCAGAACACATCTATCCTTTAAGCCAACTAGACTGCATACTGGAAGGTCCCTTTGAATGCTCAAACTCTGAAATGCTACTTCATATTAAGAAACACCTGCTTTATTCTTCTTTGTAAAATCATTACCACCTGAAATTATTACACATTTGTCTGTCTCCTCCACTAGAACATGAACTCCATGTGGAAGGGACTTTGTTTATTTACTGCTATATCCCCTTGGTCTACAATACTGCCTGGCAGAAGGTCCTCCATAAATGTCTCTGTACAAAGGGAGGAAGGGAAGAAAGAAGACAGTTTAAGGAATGACTAAGAAATTATCCACTTCTGAGTCTGTAGGTTAAAATGGCAGGCATAAACATCACCCTGCAACAGTCAACCACTTTGCACAAAATATCCCCATCTCAGTGTATTTACATAGATTTGCAGATTCTATGTGGAAGGAATGTGAAATTCTTGAGAATGTCATAAGGATGAGCTATCAAACAAGAGAACAGAGGCGTGTGGAAAAACCGAGAAGACAATTTTAAACAGCTGCTTACTGTTTTCCCCTCCACGTATTCTTGCAAAAAGAAAATACCTGCCTCCTGCAGCTTGGGCTTCCAGAAGTTGAACTCTCCAAGCTAGTTTCTGCTCTAAGCACAGACAGACAGATGCATCAACCAAAAAAGAAATTACTCACCACTGTAACAACATAGGCAATAGTGTTGGCCACTCCATCTCCACACTGAACAGTCTGGCTATCACCTCTACCCAACTCCAACTCAACTGAGGACTGAGGTTGATGAACAGAATAAACTAACATTTCTGTTACCTGGTATTAAGGAAAGATCTGCTAGTCCACAGTGAAATTTCTAGATAAAAAAATATACCTGTTTGATCAATTAAAAAAATAGCCTTCTTTTAAAGCCATTTAAAAGCACATCTACCCAAAAATGATTACGCACTTCACAACACAGATGCTTAACCTGATAATTATTCTACATTTCCCTTATTAAAAAAAAAAACTCAACTAAAGTATACTTTAAAGATTTTTGGGGGTTTCAATCATGATCAGGCAACATCTAACCTAGCAGAAAGAAATGAGTTCCAGGAGTTGCACAAAATGAAAGACTTTGATACACAGAAAGGAGTAGGAACAAGGAAATTATACTAGCAAAAAAGTAGACTGGGAGAATGCCCTGGTAGTCCAGTGGTTAGGACTCTGCGCTTCTACTGTAGGGGGCATGGGTTCAATCCCTGTTCCAGAACGAAGACCCTGCATGCTACACACGGTATGGCAAAAAAAAAAAGAAACAAGTAGATTGGTGATTGAAATGTTACTTTCCTTCAGGGAATGGCAGGAGTCCATCAGGCAGATTACCCTAAGTAGTGCTGATTAGGTGACTCCTGAGTGAGTGCTCTAAGATTCAGTTTCTGGAAGAGTAACTAAGTCTTGGTTTGGTGATGTGGAACTTAGAATAAGTGACTCCATTTGGGGCCTGTTGTCTTGTTTTTAACACCTTGAATCTCCACTGCTTTTCCACCTGTGCAGACCTCAGGAGCTAATGAATGAAGAGAGGCTATCTTCCCCAATAATACAGACCCTGTGCTTTTATGCTCAGGTTAATGTGGTCCACTAGAGAAGGGAATGGCAAACCACTTCAGTATTCTTGCCTTGAGAACCCCATGAACAGTATGAAAAGGCAAAAAGATAGGACACTGAAAGATGAACTCCCCAGGTTGGTAGGTACCCAATATGCTACTGGAGATCAATGGAGAAATAACTCCAGAAAGAATGAAGAGAGGGAGCCAAAGCAAAAACAACACCCAGGTGTGGATGTGACTGGTGACAGAAGTAAAGTCCACTACTGTAAAGAGCAATATTGCATAGGAACCTGGAATGTCAGGTCCATAAATCAAGGCAAATTGGAAGTGGTCAAACAGGAGATGGCAAGAGTGAATGTCGACATTCTAGGAATCAGCGAACTAAAATGGACTGGAATGGATGAATTTAACTCAGATGACCATCATATCTACTACTGTGGGCAGGAATCCATTAGAAGAAATGGAGTAGCCCTCATAGTCAACAAAAGAGTCCAAACTGCAGTACTTGGATGCAATCTCAAAAACGACAGAATGATCTCTGTTCGTTTCCAAGGCAAACCATTCAATATCACGGTAATCCAAGTCTATGCCCTGATCAGTAATGCTGAAGAAGCTGAAGTTGAACGGTTCTAATGAAGACCTACAAGACCTTCTAGAACTAACGCCCAAAAAAGATGTCTTTTCATTATAGGGGACTGGAATGCAAAAGTAGGAATTCAAGAAACACCTGGATTAACAGGCAAATTTGGCCTTGGAGTACAGAATGAAGCAGGGCAAAGGCTAATAGAGTTTTGCCAAGAGAACACATTGGTCATAGCAAACACCCTCTTCCAACAACACAAGAGATGACTCTACACGTGGACATCACCAGATGGTCAACAGTGAAATGAGACTGATTATATTCTTTGCAGCCAAAGATGGAAAAGCTCTATACGGTCAGCAAAAACAAGACTGGGAGCAGACTGTGGCTCAGATCATGAACTCCTTATTGCCAAATTCTGACTTAAATTGAAGGAAGTAGGGAAAACCACTAGACCACTCAGCTACGACCTAAATCAAATCCCTTATGATTATACAGTGGAAGTAAGAAATAGATTCAAGGGACTAGATCTGACAGAGTGCCTGATGAACTATGGACAGAGATTCATGACATTGTAGAGGAGACAGGGATCAAGACCATCCCCAAGAAAAATAAATGCAAAAAAGCAAAATGGCTGTCTGAAGAGGCCTTACAAATAGCTGAGAAAAGAAGAGAAGCAAAAAGCAAAGGAGAAAAGGAAAGATATACCCATTTGAATGCAGCATTCCAAAGAATAGCAAGGAGAGATAAGAAAGGCTTTCTCAGTGATTAGTGCAAATAGAGGAAAACAACAGAATGGGAAAGACTAGAGATCTCTTCAAGAAAAGTAGAGATACCAAGGAAACATTTCATGCAAAGATGGGTTCAATAAAGGACAGAAATGGTATGGACCTAACAGAAACAGAAGGTATTAAAAGAAGAGGTGGCAAGAATACACAGAAGAACTATACAAAAAAGATTTTTATAACCCAGATAATCAAGATGGCATGATCACTCACCGGGAGCCAGACATGATGGAATGTGAAGTCAAGTGGGCCTTAGGAAGCATTACTACAAAGCTAATACAGGTGATGAAATTCCAGTTGAGCTATTTCAAATCCTAAAAGATGATGCTATGAAACTGCTGCACTCAATAAGTCAGCAAATTTGGAAAACTCAGCAGTGGCCACGGAACTGGAAAAGGTCAGTTTTCATTCCAATCCCAAAGAAAGGCAATGCCAAAGAATGCTCAAACTACCACACAATTGCATTCATCTCACACGCTAGTAAAGTAATGCTCAAAATTCTCCAAGCCAGGCTTCAACAGTACGTGAACCGTGAACTTCCAGATGTTCAAGCTGCTTTTAGAAAAGGCACAGGACCAGAGATAAAATTGCCAAAATCCATTGGGTCATAGAAAAAGCAAGAGAGTTCCAGAAAAACATCTATTTCTGCTTTATTGACTATGCCAAAGCCAAGGTTAAACTGTATGGATCACCACAAACTGTGGAAAATTCTTAAAGAGATGGGAATACCAGACCACCTGACCCGCCTCTTAAGAATCCTGTGTAGGTCAGGAAGCAACAGTTAGAACTGGACATGAAACAACAGACTGGTTCCAAATAGGAAAAAGAATACGTCAAGGCTGTAAATTGTCACTCTGCCTATTTAACTTACATGCAGAGTACATCATGAGAAACACTGGGCTGGAGGAAGCACAAGTTGGAATCAGGATTGTCAGGAGAATCAATAACCTCAGATACGCAGATGACACCACCCTTATGGCAGAAAGTGAAGAACTAAAGAGCCTCTTGATGAAAGTGAAAGGGGAGAGTGAAAAAGTTGGCTCAAAGCTCAACATTCAGAAAACTAAGATCATAGCATCTGGTCCCATCACTTCATGGCACATAGATGGGGAAACAATGGGAACAGTGACAGACTTTATTTTGGGGGACTACAAAATCACTGCAGATGGTGATTGCAGCCATGAAATTAAAAGATGCTTACTCCTTGGAATAAAAGTTATGACCACCCTAGAAATCATATTAAAAAGTAGAGACATTACTTTGCCAACAAAGGTCCATCTAGTCAAGGCTATTGTTTTTCCAGTAGTCATGTATGGATGTGAGAATTGGACTATAAAGAAAGCTAAGCGCAGTAGAATTGATGCTTTTGAACTATGATGTTGGAGAAGACTCAGTCCATCCTAAAGGAAATCAGTCCTGAGTATTCATTGGAAGGACTGATGTTGAAGCTGAAAACTCCAATACTTTGGCCATCTGATGCGAAGTACTGACTCGTTTGAAAAGACCCTGATGCTGGGAAGTATTGAAGGCTGGAGGAGAAGGGGATGACAGAGGATGAGATGATTAGATGGCATCACCGACTCAATGGACATGAGTTTGAATAAACTCTGGGAGTTGGTAATGGACAGTGAGGCCTGGACCCCTGCAGTCCATGGGGTCGCAAAGAGTCAGACACGACTGAGCGACTGAACTGAACTGAACTTGAATCCTAGAGTTCATCCTCCCTACCAATCAGTTCTTGCCTTGAGATCATTTTCAAGCTGCATCTCTTCCGGAGAACTCAATCATGGGTGGAGCCTCTATCCAAGGCTCTTAGAACTGGGCCTGAGCTAAGAATGGACAGAGCCAGTAAACTTTTACAGCCTGAGAGAGCCCTCAGGCTCGGTGCCCAATCAAGAACTTCTGGGCATAGACTTGGACATCAGTTCCAGCTATTCCAGAGCATTTATTCTGAGAGGTCCTGGCTGGGAGCAACAATCTCTTAACCAGAAAGGCTTGGCCAATGATAAGACAGCTCAGTATTCAGGCCTTACAGGTAGGTATTTCAGAGCCTGAGAAAGACATGGGAAGGGAAGAAATCCATCCACAGGCTTCCTTAGGCAGGGAGGAAAATCACCACAGAGTTCTGCTGCATAGTGAGAATGAAGCTGTGTTCAGTCTAAGCCATTTGTCACACCTGCATGCCATTACTGAGACTCAGGCAGGCCACCCTAAAATATGCCACAACAATATACTAATTATTTTGAATTAGTTATTTAAGAAACGGCCAATGGAAAAGGGACACTCCAACCCTTTTTTCTGTCTCCCTGAAAGTAAGAAATAAATCTCTCATGTGAAAGATGTACTCCCTGCATCCGGAGCTTTAAGAGAACACCCTTATATCCAAGAGACAGGGAATTTATCCAAGAAGCCTACATAAACTAACCTTATCACTTCTTTAATTTACTACGCCACGGCCAAGCTCCATTTAGATTCTTCACTAACTGGGCATCCAAAACCTAAGTTTCTTCATCCTGTCAATTCTTCATAAATAGTCTGAAAAGCATAAAGCTACCTGCTGTGGCTACTTTTTAGGTCCCATTCCTATGGGGGCTCCATGCGCTTGAGTTAAAATGCTTCTTTTTCTCCTGTTAATCTGTCCTCCATCAATTTTATTATTAGTGCAGCCATCAGAATTTAAGAGGAGTAGAGGGGAAAATTTCCTCCTCCCCAACAATAATTTTTAGTTTAGCCTTTTTATGCATTTAAATTGTACTTTATATTCTGTGGCAAGTCCAAATTTTGTGCATGTGAACCGTTTAGTTTTACTATTTTTTAACTTTAAAAATTCCAAACACTTTTCAACAAACATTGGGATTGATACTAAGCATATCGTATGTTAATGCAGCATGGTACTTCAATACTAAAAATAAACACTCATCTG
This sequence comes from Cervus canadensis, assembly GCF_019320065.1. Classification (NCBI taxonomy): domain Eukaryota; kingdom Metazoa; phylum Chordata; class Mammalia; order Artiodactyla; family Cervidae; genus Cervus; species Cervus canadensis. The sequence goes on along the minus strand of NC_057395.1, from coordinate 49,007,598 downwards.
CCAATGTTTTCTTTTTGTTCCACAACCCTAATCACTAAGCTCAACAAATTCCTCCTGAAACCAGAGGCCTGGTTCAGACTGCTCAGCCAGTTGCTAAACTTCACAGCTGACTCAGCACCACTCCACCTCCCAATCACTTTAGGTCCACGAACAGCCAAGTCCAATAGCAACTGGGAGTTTACGACCAAGACATAAAGGAAAGCTGTGCCTTCAGACTCACCAGGAACACCCATGGTGGATCAACCTGCCTTGACCGAGCTCATAGGAACTGCAGAAATCCAAGACAAGGAGCCCAACTCCAAAGATTTCATCTGCTGAGGAGATAGGACCTAACCAGGATTTGGACAATTTCCACAGAAGACTGGAGAAGGGAGGAGAATGAAGAAATAGGGTGTAGTAGTCAAAAGCGTTCCACAGAGGAGACTGGGGCAGAGCTGGGCCTCAGGGGACGAGGGCTCCATGCCTCACAGGCCTCATACCAGTGTAGCCTCCAGTCTGCTTGCAGTCTGCAGGGCCTGTGCTGGCTGAGGTGTCCCTGCTTCCAGTCTGCAGGCCCCAAGGAACTCAACGGCCACTGTCACCAGCTCCTCTCTCACAGACTGGTGCAGAGTGAGGCCCAGGCTCCCCCACTGCCTTCCCCTGGGCCCGCTGGCAAACCCTGAGATCCTCATAGGTCCTCCTGTGTTAGGGATTCTCTGGACACACGATGGAAGAAAAATGACTGGGGAAACCAAGAGGCCCAGGGGACAGAAGGCTAAGGCAAAGACAGAGAAACTAACATTTAGCCCTGCACAGTTCAGGCTATAACTTGAATTTTAGGCCTTTTTGCTCATCCCTATAAAATAGGAGCCAAAGCTTCTGATAATCCAGTAAGCACACCTCTAATATACAAGTCACCAGCTGGTCATGGCATGACAGGCCATGTAATAATATCACAGCCCTACTGAACACCCCACTGCCCCAAATCTCCTCTAGACTATCCTAGTGGCATGTCTGTGAAAAATGGATAATCATTTCCAAAAATCCTTTAAGAACAATACCACAGTTTAGATCTTTCAACTTCCTTACTTAAAAAAAACAAACAAAAAAAACCTTATAATCAGTAAGAAAAATGTGAATATACCAATGGAAAAATCAGCAAAAGAGAAAGACAATTTGTTAAATACAAATAACCTGTATTTATAAATGACATAAATAAAATGGCCACAAAAAAACATTTTTCTCACATCAGACTGAACGAATAGATAAAAAGAATATTCACTATAGACCAAGGTTGGCAAAAAACAGTACACTCATTCAGTACTCCTGGAAATGTATATCAGTACCACCTTTCTGAAAGGCAATTTGGAAATATGTACAAACAGCCTTTTAAAGGTTCACATCTCTGATCTAGTCATTCCATATTAAGACACTATCCTAAGTGAATATCCAGAGAGATCCAATTTATGAGGATGTTCATCATAGCATTAATTATAGAAAGAAATAAGCTATATGTCCAACAATAGAAGATTCTGCCGTTACCTGTTTAACAAAGATAGGAAAGAATGCCAAACAGCCATTTTAAAACCACGGGGAAAAGATTAACAGGACAAGATGAGAATGTTAACAGCAGTTATATTCTGGGTAGTTTACACACAGTTATAGTTTCCTGTCACCTCCACATTTGCCACAAGTATTGCTTCCATAATTTAAAAATTATAGGGCTTCCCTAGTGGGCCAGTGGTTAAAAATCTGCCTTGCAATGCAAGAGACACTGGCTCAATCCCTGGTCCATGAAGATCCCACGTGCTGTGGAGCAACTAAGCCTGTGCACCGCAACTTCTGAGCCCATCGCTGCAGCTACTGAAGCCGACATGCCTTAGAGCCCATGCTGGGCAACAAGAGAAGCCACCGCAAAGAGGAGCCCACACACATCGCAACAGAGTAGCCCCTGCTCACCACAACTAGAGAAAAGCCCATGTATAGCAACAAAGAGTCACCACAGCCAAAAAAACAAAATAAATAAAAATTAAAAGTACAAAATGAATATATCTGAGCCTCTCACTCCTCTGTGCTGACACCTTTACTGCCTTTCCCTAGGCTCTATGGCAGGGCACTCAAGGCCTCCCCGTTGTACTTTGGGACCCCTGACTCATTCCTGCTCCTGCAGAGCAAATGTAACCCTGTAACAAGGTCTTTCCTCTGCCCCTGACCAGACGGTGCTAAACACCTCAGAATGTTGAATGATCCCCGGAATCACACACAGATGAACACATGAGGCAATAAGAGAATCTTTGAAGCAATCAGAAGAATCAGTCCTAAGATCAGCTTCCACAACCACATTACTTGTGCCCAACTCGTCAAAGTCAAGAGATATTAGTGGACAACAAACACTGGAAATGCTAGGCCAATTTCCCTGAAAAATCTCAAACCATCCTGGCTTTCTATGCCCTGTTTGATTGCTGGGACAATTAAAATCTGTTTTTTCAATTTCAAGTGGTGGTTCATTCTAGTGTTTTGGATATCCTAAGACCAATAAGAAATGTAACAGCTATGTTAGAACACCAAACTAAATAATCAGGATAATTCTTCCCTGAGATCTAGGAAACAAGATGTCTAACCAAAGCTCCTAGGGCTCAAGCAGGACCCTACAAAAATATCAGGTGTCACTTGTCTGATGAAAAGTTCCTAGAAGAGCCTATACCTGAGGAAGAAATGGTTCTTTTGTCAGAAGTTCTCAAAACTGCTATCCCCCCGGGGGCTCCTTTTCCCTAGACCACTATGTGCAAACTGAAAAGTCTCTGGACAAAGAAATCTGCGGAACAAACAAGAGTTAGTAATAGCAACTGTTCAAGAGAAACTGAACAGGTTGTTTGACTGACAACCTCATGAGAAGATAAAACTCATGTGGGATTTGCTCTCCCAAAACTACAGGAAGGCACAGACCTGGGCCCAAACAGCACAGACAGGACCATGGTGGGAGATTCTATTCAAAGTAGCCAAAGATCGGCAATGAAGGAAGGAGCTTCTAAAAACACCTTCACCTCAAAGCAGGATGAGACACTATAAACCTGCAACTGAAGGGAAAAGAGAAAGTGTTAAGCCCATGGCAAAAAAAAAAAAAAAAAGGCCAGAGGCAATGAGAACTTGAGCCAGCCAGTCTTCATATGCAATATAAGACTATTTCTTAATCTCATCCTTTAGTTATTTTTCCACCAAGGACTTCTCACTTTGAACACATTCTAATATTATTTTGAAGACTGTACTTATTAAAAACTGATTTGTTTCCTCAAAGATAACTGCCACATTGCACATCGTTGTTAGGCTCTTCAGGCAACAGGACAGCTGGGTTTCAATGGCAGCCCTGCCAGTAGCCCTGTCTAGCAAGTTACTATTCCAACATCTAGGAAATACACATTTCTGCTGCAATAGTGGGAAGGGGGTACATGGGCAATAACCTCTATCCAAAGTCATCTTATTAAAGCCGCACCATTTCTGGTTATTTCCACCACACCAATTTGTGAGAATTTAAGCACATCATTTAAAACAACAATTACTGCTCCATCCTATGGAGAGATCAAAAGATATAAATTAGATGATGATGGACAGGAACTGAGGGCCTGGATTTTCCTCTATTTTTAACAAAGCGGTACTAGACATCCATCTTGGGAGATTCAAGGATGCAGGAACTTTTCTACATGTTATTCCTTTGTTTGCCAAACATTTATCTACTGCACCATCCAAGAGATGCTCAAAGGCCTGTGCCTCAATAGCTCTCCCACTGAGGAGCAGGCAGCTCTCAGCTGCCTTCTTTCAGCCCCTTCCTTCCCATCCCCAAACCTGCAAAACAGTCCCCCTTTCTTTGCTGCCTCACTGTCCATGAAATCAGCTGCCTGCCACCACTGGAGAAGACCCTCAGCCATCAGGAATCTCTTCTATGCTCTGCCCTCATCTTCCCCCACCTTTTCTTTTTCTTTGCTTAGCAGATCTTCTGCCCATTTTTAACAGGCATTTTCAGGCCTCTGGAAGTGCTTAGAGATCACTAGTTGCCCCAACATCTATTCTCATTTTTTCCCCATTGTAATAGAACCCCAATGCTTAGCCAAGTGCATGGCCATTTCCCAGCTTCTCTTACAACCAAAGGAAGACATGTGACAAAGTCTGGCCAATAAGCTGTAAGCAGAAACAGTAAGTTTTAGAAACAGTAACCATTTTCAAAGAAACAATGAGTTTTTCAAGGAAACAAAGAAACAGTGAGCATTTTCAAGGAAATGGCCTTACAGGAAAGCAGCAGCCCTCTTCTGCCCTTCTTCCTTCTGAAATATGGATGCAATGGTTGGAACTGCAGCAGCCATCCTTTACTAGAGGCAGAAGTCACATACTCAGGATGGCTGAAGAGCAAGAGTAGGAAACTGAATCCTTGACATTATGAAGCAGCTGGTCCACTGACCTCTAACCTTCCTTTATGTAAGGGAAATACATTTCCATTGTGTTTAATCCTCTATCATTTTTGGTTTTCAGTCACTTGGAGTTAAACAGGGCAAGGGCTACTTTTTGGCAAAGAAGCCTGAGATTTTGCTATGTTTAAAGAAATAGGTTATAAATATACATTGCTAGTTGTTTTGAAAAGCTATATAAGGGCTAAAAAAATATCACCAAAAGAGCTTAGCAAAATCCATAAAATGGCAAATGTGTGTATAAAGAGTTACTGTTCAAAAAAACTTAGGTCCCATTACCTTCTGAGATAGCATCTTCCGTAAGTTGATTTGGGGGTCATTCCGGGAAAATATAGGGGCAGAAGATAAACCATGTTTCACTTCTTATTCTACTTGACATCTCCAAGGCACCTGACACTGACCTTTTCTTTCTTCTCAAAAACTTGTTCTCTCAGATGCTGGCAGCACATCACATTCTCCTTCACTGGCCTCTACCCTGTCTCCTCTCCTCCATCAGAAAACTCCGACCAAACTTCCCAGGGTCAGTCATTAGCTCTCTGTCCTTCTTGCGTGTCAAAAGCAGAAGCCCAAAATTCAGTTTTCACCAGTCAAGAGGAACCATTTTTATTTTCACTACACACATCAAACAGGAACAAGAACAGTGTTGCAACTACCTGCTTCTCATGTTGTAAGATGAGCTCGGTCTCTCAAAACTCAAAACTACTGAAAAGTGCAGACAGGGCCCATTCCCTTTAACCTCAGTATCCCTCTGAAATGCCAATGGGTACAATAAGTAATAAAACCATGACCTCAGACAGAAAAACGAGGGGACAGAAATCATCAGTGGATGAGATTTCAACAAATTTCTGGATGACAAAGTAGACTGAAGAGCTAAGATGGATGGAATAAAACAGGGAAAGAAAAAAAAAAAAACACATACACAACCAAGAATATATATAGAAGAAAGGTTCCAGGAAAAGTAGGAGCCCTCTGCCCTCTGAAACCCTGGAAGAGCTCTGGACTGAGATCTGATATATGAGATAGCAGATGAGATTTAGGAGGCTGTGCTCCCTAACCACTCAACCTAAAATGAAGCCTTTCAGGCAAAAGACTCCATCTAACCACATAGAAGTCAGGCCAATTCCAACTCACAACAGAGATGAACCAAGACACTGCTATGTGTCTACCCCATTCTTTCCATGTCAGAATGGGGTCTGTCCTGCCCACCTTCATCCTGTCCCTTTTTCACAACTGTACTTGAAGGGGCAAGAGATGACAGATAATAACTCTTTCATATGTAAGTTGTCAGACCCAGTGAGACCACCACTGGACATCAAAGTGTGATGCGGACTATCAGTCACACATGACTGGTGACTAGACGGAGCTTTGTGTTGTCTGCCTTGGGAGGAGGCGATGAGTTCTGCAAGCCAGAAGAGACGCCCAGATCAAGCAACACACACTGCCATCCCTCCCCAGCTAATGCTTTCTTCTAAAGACATATGAGGAGTAATACACACTTCATAGAATGCACATGATCCTCAACATGATGTTTCCAATGTTTATAGAAGGAAAAAATGTCCCCAAATATCTTATGTCCCAAAGATCCATTCAGCATTTTTAACAGGACAATGAATTGGAGAACATTTTTTTTGCGGGGGCGGGGGGGGGGAGGTGTGGGGAGGAGGGAGATGCGCTGACTCTGCGTTGTTGGGCATGGACTTTTCTCTAGTTGCAGCAAGCAGGGGCTACTCTCCAGTTGCAGTGCATGGGCTTCTCCCTGTGGGGGCTTCTCTTCTTGTGGAGCACAGGCTCCAGGGTGTGAGGACTCAGTAGCTGCACTGCACAGCTTAGCTGCCCCATGGCATGTGGCATCTTCCAGCACCAGGGATCGACCCTGTGTCCCCTGCACTAGTAGGTGGGTTCTTAACCACAGGATCACCAGGGAAATCCAAGGGGAGGAATTTTTGAGTTACATTTCAAATAGTACTGGGAGAACATTAGAATTTTTAAATAGTATATTAAATTTCTAAAGATGTGTGGTCTCCAAAGATACTTTTGAGAGTCATATTGTCAACACATGCCTTGTGAAGATATTATAATGAGAAGTTTCCTTTTATTTTTTGTGACCATGCCACAGAGTTTGCAGGATCTTAGTTCCCCAAGCAGGGATTGAGTTCCCCAAGCAGAGTTTGCAGGATCTTAGTTCCCCAGGCAGGGATTGAGTTCCCCAAGCAGAGTTTGCAGGATCTTAGTTCCCCAGGCCCTCAGCAGTGAGAATGTGGAGTCCTAACCATGGCAATTCTAGGGAATTCCCAAGAAGCTTCTTTTAAAAAATGGCCTGACACATATCATATAGCACCACACAAAGAAAAATTTAATCTAACTACCAAGAATATAACACAATTTCATTCTGCAGTTTTTCCATCGTAAAGCATGGTCCAACATAGTCCACAGGAAGATGAAAGCAGTTCAGCAAGATTTACAGCAGCACAAAAACAAGATACTTGATTCCTGAACCTGATAATTCACTTGATGTGAACCCCATCATTAGGATGACCTAATGTATCCTCCAAACTGAGACACTTGAGAGCAAAAAGAGTGTCTCACCCTTTTCATCACCCAACTCATCCACACCTATCAACAACGACTGCTTCAACCCTCGCTGACCATCTGAAGTACCCATTTTCCTACTAAGTTATCTTTTTTATATTTGTTTTGTAGGAATTACTTATAGATTCTTAATAAGTCCTATATCAGAAGTGTTTTTTATAAGTATCTTCTCATTGTGGGCTTCCTTTCTATTCTCTTAACAGCTCAATTATCAGAATTTCTTAATTTTAATGTAGCTCAATTTGTCAACTGTTTCCTTCATAGTGAGTGGTTTTTCACAGGGACGTTTAGACATTACTAACATTATATCACATCTGAAAAATTAACAAATCCTTTAAATATCCAATATTCAAACTTACCCAATAATTTCATTTTTTTCTTAATAGCAGTTTGATTGAATCAGGATCCAAATAAGGTCCAGAAATCATTAATATGTCTTAAGTCTTTTAATTCATAGGTTTAATCCTCCATATATCTATCTCCATTGCTTTCCTCTTGATTTTTTTTTTAAGTGGGGGAGGTGGCTCTCCTTGCCACTTATTTTCTAAAGCAACCAGGGCACTTGTCCAGCGCTGTTTCTCACTATTCCTTGGATTTCCTGTAAACTAGAAGTTAGCCTAGAGTCTTGAATAGTCTCAGGTATGATTTTTTTTTGAGAAGATTTCTCCATCAGTAGTACTGTACAATATACTTTTATCAAGAAATACACAATATCTGGTTGTGTGATGGTAGTAGCCCTGATGGTCATTGCTTCGTTCTAGTTAACCCAATGGTTGTAAAAATATTAATATTCTATCACTCCTTTCTCAATTATTCTATACAGAGAAACTTCCAGTCAACTATTTGGTTACTCTAAGGTACAGTGCATGTAAGAAAGGCATGATAATGCCTCAGAACAACACCATGGCCTCAATAAAATCACACACAGCCACTAAAAATGATAATGGGTTAAAAAGTTTAGACCCGAACAATGTTTAGGGCATATTCTTCACTTATTTACTTATATTTATTTTTAATGCACACAGGAGCTACTCTTCTTGCAGTACACAGCTTCTCATTGCGATGGCTTCTCTCGTTGCAACTCACGGACTCTAGAGCATGGGCTCAGCAGTTGTGTTGTACAGGCTTAGTTGCCCCGCCACATATAAGATCTTCCAGGACCACAGATGGAATCATATAAGATTTTCCTGGACAAGGGATGGAACCTGTGTCCCCTGCATGGCAGGAGGATTCTTAACCACTGGACCACCAGGAAAGTTCCTAGAGCATATTCTTATAAGTTACAATAATACATTGTAAGTTACGTTGTAAGTTATAATTGTACACTGTTAAGTTACAATAGTACACATAATGCAGGAATGTGCAATGTGTATAAAAAGAAATATTAAAAACGGTTATCTCTAAGTAGCAGGATTAAGGTGATTTCTTTTTCGTGCTTTTAAAATGAATATATTTTATTTTCATCTATGTCATAATTTTTTTTAAAAGTTTGAAATACTACTTACAAAAAACTTTTATAAACCTTAACAATGTGGGAAAATGCTCCTGACAGCATAAGGTTACCATCTAGGAGTATCATTTTAGGTGTCATGTCTTATATTTAAGTCTTTAAGCCATTTTGAGTTTATTTTTGTTTATGGTGTGAGTATGTGTGTGTGTGTTTGCTTTGTCGCTCAATTGTGTCCGACTCTTGCGATCCCATAGACCATAGACTGCCAGGCTCCTCCGTCCATGGGATTCTCCATGCAAGAATACTGGAGTAGATTGCCATTTCCTTCTCCAGGGGATCTTCCCCATGCAGCAATTAAACCCAGGTCTCTTGCATTGCAGGCAGACTCTCTACTGACTGAGCTATGAGGGAAGCCCTATGGTGTGAGAGAGTGTTCTAATTTTATACCACTTGCTGAAGAGACTGTCTTTTCTCCATTGTAAATCCTTGCCTCTTTCCTTGAAGGTTAACTGACTACAGGTGTGTGGGTTTATTTCTGAGCTCTTGATTCTGTTCCACTGATTTATGTGTCTGTTTTTGTGCTAATTCGTGCTGTTGCATTACAGTGGCTTTGTAGTCTAAAGTCTGGGATGGTTATGCCTCCAACTTTGTTCTTTTTCTCCAGGATTGCTTCAGCAATTCCAGGTCTTTTATGTTTCCACACAAATTTTATGATTATTTGGGCCTACTTCTGTGAAAAATGTCATGGGTAATTTGATGGAGAACATAGGCAAAAATTCTCTGACACAAATCACAGAAATACTTTCTTAAATCAGTCTCCCAAGGTAAAAGAAATAAAAGCAAAAATAAACAAATCAAACTTAAAAGTTTTTGCACAACAAAGAAAACCATAAACAAAAAGACAACCTACAGAATGAGAGAAAATATTTGCAAACAATACAACTGACAAGGGCTTAATTTCCAAAATACTCAATCTCAAAAAATGGCAATATCAAAAATATCAGCTCGATATCAAAACACAAACAGCTCAGTCAAAAAATGAACAGAAGACCTAAATAGACATTTTTCCAAAGAACACAAACAGATGACCAACAGGCACATGAAAAAAAATGCTTAACACTGCTAATTATAAAAGAAAAGGAAATCAAACTACAATAAGGTATTACCTCACACCAGTCAGAATGGCCATCATCAAAAAGTCTAAAAATAGTGCAGTTGTTGAAACTCTGTCATGCAATGCAGGGGTTCAATCCCTTGTCAGGGAGCTAAGATCTCACATGCCTTGGAGCAACTAGGCCCATGTGCCACAACCAGAGAGTCCTTGCACCACAGTGAAAGATCCCACATGACACAGAGATCCTGAGTGCCGCAACTAAGACCTGACGCAGCCAAATAAATAAACCAATCAGTGGCTCATTTTTTTATATCCAAAAAAAATGATATAAACGAATTTATTTATAGCAGAAACAGGCTATTTAAAGCAAAAACTATTCTATTTAAAACAGAACAGACTCACAGATATAGAAAATAAACTTATGGTTACCAAAGGGGAGGAGGAGGGAAGAGGGATAAATTAGGAACTGAGGATTAACAGATATACACTGTTATAACAGATATCAAATCCCTTATGATTATACAATGGAAGTGATAAATAGATTCAAGGGATTAGATTTGATAGAGTGCCTGAAGAACTATGGATGGAGGTTCGTGACACTGCAGGAAGCAGTGATCATGACCATCCCCAAGAAAAAGAAATGCAAAAAGGCAAAAGGGTTGTCTGAGGAGGCCTTACAAATAGCTGAGAAAAGAAGAGAAGCTAAAGGCAAAGGAGAAAAGGAAAGATATACCCATCTGAATGCAGAGTTCCAAAGAATAGCAAGGAGAGATAAGAAAGCCTTCCTCAGTGATCAATGCAAAGAAATAGAGGAGAACAATAGAATGGGAAAGACTAGAAATCTCTTCAAGAAAATTAGACACCAAGGGAACATTTCATGCAAAGATGGGCTCAATAAAGGACAGAAATGGTATGGACCTAACAGAAGCAGAAGGTATTAAGAAGAGATGGCAAGAATACACAGAAGAACTATACAAAAAAGATCTTCACAACCCAGATAAGCAGGATGGTGTGATCACTCACACTCACCTAGAGCCAGACATCCTGGAATGTGAAGGCAAGTGGGCCTTAGGAAGCATCTCTATGAACAGAGCTAGTGGAAGTGATGGAATTCCAGTTGAGCTATTTCAAATCCTAAAAGATGTGCTAATCCTAAAAGAAATCCTAAAATCCTAAAAGAAAGTGCTGCACTCAATATACCAGCAAATATGGAAAACTCAGCAGTGGCCACAGGACTGGAAAAGGTCAGTTTTCATCCCAATCCCAAAGAAGAGCAATGCCAAAGAATGCTCAAACTACCACACAATTGCACGCATCTCACACTCTAGCAAAGTAATGCTCAAAATCCTCCAAACCAGGCTTCAACAGTACATGAACCATGAACTCCCAGATGTTCAAGCTGGATTTAGAAAACACAGAGGAGCTAGAGATCAAATTGCCAACATCCATTGGATCATAAAAAAAGCGAGAGTTCCAGAAAAATATGTCTTTCTGCTTTGTTGACAATCTCAAGCCTTTGACTGTGTGGATCACCACAAACTGTGGAAAATTCTTAAAGAGATGGGAATACCAGACCACCTGACCTGCTGCTTGAGAAACCTGTATGCGGGTTTCAAGAAGCAACAGTTAGAACTAGACATGGAACAACAGACTGGTTCCAAATCGGGAAAGGAGTACATCAAGGCTGTATATTGTCACCCTGCTTATTTAACTTCTATGCAGAGTACATAATGCAAAATGCCAGGCTGGATGAAGCACAAGCTGGAATCAAGACTGCTGGGAGAAGTATCAATAAGCTCAGATGTGCAGATGACACCACTGTTATGGCAGAAAGCAAAGAAGAACTAAAGAACCTTTTGATGAAAGTGAAAGAGGAGAGTGAAAAAGTTGGCTTAAAGCTAAACATTCAGAAAACTAAGATCATGGCATCCGGTCCCATCAATTCCTAGACAGCAAATTAAAAAACAGAGACATTACTTTGTCAACACAGGTCTGTCTAGTCAAGGCTATAGTTTTTCCAGTAGTCATGTATGGATGTGAGAGTTGGACTATAAAGAAAGCAGAGTGCAGAAGAATTGATACTTTTGAACTGTGGTGATGGAGAAGACTCTTGAGAGCTTTTTGGACTGCAAGGAGATCCAACCAGTCCATCCTAAAGGAAATCAGTCCTGAATATTCATTGGAAGGACTGATGTTGAAACTGAAACTCCAACACTTTGGCCACCTGATGCGAAAAACTGACTCATTTGAAAAGACCCTGATGCCGGGAAAGATTGAGGGCAGGAGGAGAAGGGGATGATAGAGAATGAGATGGTCGGATGGCAACACTGACTCAATGGACATGAGTTTGGGTAAACTCCGGGAGTTGGTGATGGACAGGGAGGCCTGGCGTGCTGCAGTTCACAGGGTCGCAAAGAGTGGGACACGACTGAGCAGCTGAACTGGACTGATACAGCACAGGGAACTCTATGACATATCTTGTAATAACCTATAATGGAAAAGAATCTTAAAAAGCATATTATATATGTGTATATATATATATATAAAACTGAATCACTCCTGTACACCTAAAACGGACACATTATAAATGAACTACATGCATGCTAAGTCGCTTCAGTTGTGTCCAACTCTGAGCGACCCTATGGACTGCAAGAGACTGCCAAGTTCCTCTGTCCATAGAATTCTCCAGGCAAGAATACTGGAGTGGGTTGCCACAACCTCCTTCAGGGGATCTTCCCAACTCAACTACATTTGTATTAAAAGAAAAAAAAAAAAAGGACAAGCGACCAGACCATGAGTGGCAGCATTACAGTCACGTGTAGCAATATGCACAGGAGGAAAAGGCATTTGAACAATGGTTGCTTTCCTGCACGATGAGATTATAGGTGGATTTCATCCTCATTTGCATACATTCCTGTGATTTCTATAATACATACATGCCTGATGAAGTATTGAGATGTTGTTCAGTCACTTAGTCATGTTCAATTCTGTGACCCCATGGACTGCAGCATGCCAGGCTTCCCTGTCCTTCACCATCTCCTCGAGTTTGCTCAAACTCATGTCCATTGAGTCAGTGATGCCATCCAACCATTTCATTCTCTGTCATCCCCTTCGCCTCCTGCCTTCAATCTTTCCCAGCAGCAGGGTCTCTTCCAATGAGTTAGCACTTTGCAACAGTTGGCCAAAGTGTTAGAGCTTCATCTTCAGCATCAGTCCTTCCAATAAACACTCAAGGTTGATTTCCTTTAGTATTGACTTGTTTGATATCCTTTAGGATTGACTGGTTTGGTTTGCTGTCCAAGGGACTCTAAGGAGTCTTCTCCAACACCACAATTTGAAGGCATCAATTCTTCAGAACTCAGCCTTTTTTACTGTCCAGCTCTCACATCCATACATGACTATGGGAAAAACTATAGCTTTGACTATTTGAACGTTTGTTGGCAAACTATGCATGCATGCATGTTAAGTCACTTCAGTCATGTCTGACTCTTTGCGACCCCATGGACTGTAGCCCTCCAGGCTCCTCTGTCCATGGGACTCTCCAGGCAAGAATACGGGAATGGGTTGCTATTTCCTTCTCCATGTCGGCAAACTAATGTCCCTGCTTTTTAATATGCTGTCTAGGTTTGTCACCAATTTTCTTCCACGGAGTGTCTTTTAATTTCATGGCTGCAGTCACAATCCATAGTGATTTTGGAGCCCAAGGAAATAAAATCTGTCACTGTTTCCATTGTTTCCCCATCCACTTGTCATGAAGTGATGGGATCAGATGCCATGATCTTAGTTTTTTGGAAGTTGAGTTTTAAGCCAGCTTTTTCACTTTCATCAAGAGGCTCTTTAATTTCCCTTCGCTTTCTGCCATAAGGGTGGTGTTATCTGTACATATGAGGTTATTGATATTTCTCCCAGCCATCTTGATTCCAACTCGTGGTTCATCCAGCCCGACATTTCGCATGATGTACTCTGCATAGAAGTTAAATAAGCAGGGTGATAATATACAGCCTTGACGTACTCCTTTCCCAATTTTGAACGTCAGTTGTTCCATGTTCAGTTCTAACTGTTGCTTCTGGACCTGCATACAGGTTTCACAGGATGCAGGTAAGGTGGTCTGATATTCCCATCTCTTCAAGAATTTTCCACAGTTTGTTGTGATCTACATAGTCAAAGGCTTTAGCACAGTCAATGAGGCAGAAGTAGAGGTTTTTCTGGAATTCTTTAGCGTTTTCTATGATCCAACCCATGCTGGCAATTCAATGTTTCCTATGCCTCTTCTAAATCCATCTAGTACATCCAAAAGTTCTTGGTTCACATACTGTTGAAGCCTAGTTTGAGAAAGAAGAGAAGCAAAAGGCAAAGGAGAAAAGGAAAGACAAACCCATCTGAATGCAGTTCCAGAGACTAGCAAGGAGCATACTGAGATGAGGGAAGATCTTAAATGGATTTTGAGAAAACAGGACTTCACCAGGTAGAGGTGGAAAGAGGGGTGACAGAAAACAAGCTTATTTCCTAGGGTTAGAAATATCAAGAGGCAAGATCCATGTCAGAGAGGCCCCAAGCAGGAAGGAGGTTGGTTAAGAGACAGGGTCATAAAGGACCAAATTTAAGAGATCTGAAAAGAGGGTCAGAATTTTTTTCTTCCCTTCTGTAACTCACAGAGTAGTTTCAGAGCTGTGCAAAGAAAGGTCAGGAGGACTAGAAGGGGCTGACAGTAAATCCTGAAGGAAGGAAACTCAATTAGAAAGATTTACGACTAGTTCAGGTATCAAGTCCTGAACTACCTTGAATATGCAAAAGCAATAGATAAGGAACCCAGGTATCATCTGATGTGAACATCTGGCCTGGACTAGATGAGGGAGCAGAGACATGGGGACTAATGGACTCCCAGCTGGAGCAGAGCAGACAGGAGAAGGAAGTTCTATGTCTAAAAGGAAAAAATCAGATTTGAGACAAAGTAAGTTTGTGCTGACTGAGGTATACATATACCTAGGAATTTCATGCAGATCACTATAATCACAGGACTAGCAGGACACAGACTGTGGGTACAAGGCTTTGAGAGTCACCCACTGAGGGATTCAGGTCAGTGACACATATCCTCTCAATGTCAGAGACCCAAGAGCAGAGAATGCCGCCAGTAAATCTCAAATCTCAAGGGCTCTTTCAAAAATGCAGCAAGGTCTTCACAGAGAAGTCCCAGGCTGGTCCTGGGGTTACTCTAATACAAAAGAGCTGCTGCCAAAGAGCAACAAATTCAAAGGACAGTTCGGGTCCTTCCAGGCCAGCAGCAGGGGCTCATAAGCACTACTTCCTGGCAGGGGTAGGCTGCTGCTGGGGAAGAGAATCAGGGAGGTAGGAGGGAGGCACTCCCAGTGTACACCATCACCTTTCAAATTCTGAGACATGCACACACTGTCTAGTCAAAATAACAAAGTTTAACCTTCCTTAAAAGGTCACTCTAAATAAATAAATAAAAGGTCACTTAACTGAATGGGCCCTATGCCATCCCCACTGCTGGGGCAAACTTGAGCAGAAGAACAAAGACTAGGCAGTGGAAGGGTGAACTGTCTAAAGGGGGCCAGGTCTGCCCTGGCTGGCGCCGCACCACCGCCCCAACCAGGCCACTACTGCGCAGCAAGGCTTGGAAGGCAGGAACTCAACCCAACCCTAGGAACAAATCAGCATTCTTCCAAGGAGAGGCTGGCAAAATTAACAGTCAAGAGTCTCTTTTCCAAACCAGACACAGTCTGTTAAGTGGAAAGCTGTGTTTTGTTACCCCCACAGCCTCCAGCACCAGGCAGGAAGGCAAAGCACAGACAGCACGCTAAAATCCTGTGTGCAGGAGAGATGCTTGACAAGCCCTCCGCCACACTAACAAGTTCAACACACTCCATCTGTGTGGACCTTAGAAAAGATAGCAGAGTGCACAAATCAGAAATAATGACGCGCTATTTTTTTCAAACAGCTTAAAGGGTGATTATGTGCACTGTGAAATTAGGAGAGTCATTTCAAAAGCTTCCCAGATACATTCAAAATTATAACTTCTTGAAATCAGTAGAGAAAGAATGGATTATTTGGAGCCAAAAGTGATATAAAATCCTGGATGTTTTCCCCAGGAGCACAGACACCAGCCCTCTCTCAGAGCTAGTGAGACTGTATAATAGCAGACCTTGGGTTCAGTGAACATTCTAAAAGAAAATGTGTAAATACTGAATGACATTGTTGCTAGGACAAATAGTTCTAATACTAAGAGCCACCAACCAGAAAGCATTTATTCTGAGTAGGTTCCCATGAAGCTCAGAGTGAGGAGCTGACAACCTGCTAGGAGTTCCTTTCAAGGATACCGGAGTGGGTGCTCCCAGGGGTGAACTTAAAATATATAAATCACCATTTTTCTAATAACCAGGAAAACAGGACCTAATCAACTTTTTCTACCAAAAAAAAAAAAAGTTTTCTCAGAGTTTCAACGTTCACTCAGGAACACATACATACGTTTATATACATATATATATATTTGGCATTTTGAAAGATTTTGCTATTTTCGTGAAACAACAGGAGATACTGGGGCTTTTTTTTAATCAAAGTCAATCAATGCAGAAACTTTTAAAGTCTATAAATTAAGTCTGTATCCTAAAAGGCAACATTATGCAACATAATGAGTAAAAAGGAATCAGAAAACCTTCACACTATTATTGCATCTAACCAGCTGTGAGACACTGAGCAAGTAACAAGCTCTCTGGGCTACTCTGCTATAAAATAACTAACCCTAAAATCCCTTCTAGTTCTAACATCTGATAAGAGCAATTTAATATTTTTTAAAATGTTAAAGGCTAATGAAATATCACATAAATGTACACAAAACATTTTAAACAAAATGTTTTTTGGAAAAAACTAATTTTAAGTAGCCGTAAGTTGGAACATAACTGAGTTTTTAAAATAAAATTATACTGTTTGATCAGCAACTTAAAATACTGGGTTATATGAAAAACTAATCTTTCATCTTCTCTTTCTATTTAAGTCTGGGAGCCATAGTTAAGGTTTACTGATTATTCAAAACCTAAATTATTTCTCAATGTAAAAAAAAAAAAAATAGACTGAAAGAATAAAGCATTTCTCCTGCATCTGAAGTAGTCAGAGATCCGAAAATAAGATTTTATTATTTCAGTAGTTCACTTTTGAAGTCTAGCAGAAAACTGTTTAATTATTTACCACTATTCTAAACTATGCTATGAAAGTGAAAGTCTTTCAGTCATGTCCAGCTCTTTGCGACCCCATGGATTATACAGTCCATGAAATTCTCCAGGCCAGAATACTGGAGTGGGTAGCCTTTCCCTTCTCCAGGAGATATTCCCAACCCAGGGATCGAACCCAGGTCTCCCAAATTGCAGGCATATTCTTTACCAGCTGAGCCACGAGGGAGGTCTGAAAAAGCTATTAGGGAAAGACAATTGCATGAAGCAATATTCCTTCTACAGCTGAAGTTTGACTGTGATTCTGAGCAATGAAAAATTCAGTAAGAAAATGAACTGAAAAGGTGGGTCATAGAAGGCCAAGCTCTGTCTGTAAAATTTTCTTTAAAAGGTGATAAATAGGAAAAGACTACTCTGAACACTTATAACTTGAAGATTGAATCATCTTCCAAGAATAGAAGGTGAATGTTAGTTTTTTCCTGTAAAACTACATTTCAACCAGAAACAATTGCTTAACACAGTACAATGTGACAACTTCTGCTCTACATATGTAACATGCATACTCATTTAATCCACATGAATATCCTCTGAAGCACATGCTACTTTTTATCACCCCTCTTACAGAGATGGACAAGCTGAGGCTTTTATGCAAGTGATTTGCTCAAAGTTACACAGCTGGTATGGAGTAGGAAAATGGCAACCCACTCCAGTATTCTTGCCTGGAAAATTCCACGGACAGAGGAGCCTTGCAGGCTACAGTCCATGGGGTGGCAAAGAGTTGGACATGACCGAGCAACATGGACTGAGTGACATCACACACACACACACACAGCTAGTAAGTGGGTGGCAAAGAGTTGGACATGACCGAGCAACATGGACTGAGTGACATCACACACACACACACACACACACCATGGACTGAGTGACATCACACACACACACACACACACACACACACACACACAGAGCGCTAGTAAGTGTACTGTCCAGGGTGATGATAGCTCTAGCTGACTGTTATGCCCCACACACACACACACACCATGGACTGAGTGACATCACACACACACACACACACACACCATGGACTGAGTGACATCACACACACACACACACACACACACACACACACAGCGCTAGTAAGTGTACTGTCCAGGGTGATGATAGCTCTAGCTGACTGTTATGCCCCACACACACACACACACCATGGACTGAGTGACATCACACACACACACACACACACACACCATGGACTGAGTGACATCACACACACACACATACACACACCATGGACTGAGTGACATCACACACACACACACACACACACCATGGACTGAGTGACATCACACACACACACACACACACACACACACACACACACACACACACAGCGCTAGTAAGTGTACTGTCCAGGGTGATGATAGCTCTAGCTGACTGTTATGCCCCTGCTCTTAAAACCACCATCTTCAGTTAAAATCTAAACTCCTCTTTCTAAATGATGCCTTTATTTCATCGTTATGCTGGTTTCATTGATGTAGAAAGAAAGCCTTGAATGAGTAAAACTCTAGTTTAAACAGCACTCTAGCACCTAAGGACAGTAGACAACTCCACATCCTTCCTTCTAACCTCCAAAACAAAGTCTCCTGAAATGCCAACCCAATCATAAATTTTAAGATGCCAATGTTTTGGCCCAAGTTCCATTCTCTCCTTTCCTAAGCTCCAATGGAAAAACATGCAACTATGGGAGGAAGATCATTTCCAAACCTTAAACTCCAAGTTTCTTGCTTTGGCAACAATACTGTGCTTTGGGACTTTAAAATTTTGAGCACGGTTCCCAGAGGAAAAATTTCCTTTATTAGCAACTGGTTTGACAATTCCATTCTAGGATGCTAAATATAATACATTCTGACTTTTATAATAATAAACACATTCCCCAGATTATTTTGAAATGACTATTTAAATTTTGTCACACCAGTTAGGCAACTGTAGCACCTTTTCCTAAATCTTTCTAATTTGTTTCAGTTCTTTTGATGAATTGACCTGACACTGTTTTCTGAATTCTACTACAAAATAAGAAAGCTGGAATTTAGCCATTTATTTCCCTTAAAAGATACCCTTGTTTTACTATTTATTTTCTTAAATTTTAACCCAAGAATATCAGCAAAGTCAGAATCATGGGAGTAAGTTTTATGAACCATGAAATAAAATAAACCTAATTTTAATACTTTATATACATTCATGTGATAGCTCAGATGGCGGTGAATCCACCTGCAAGGCGGGAGACCCCGGTTTGATCCCTTGGTTGGGAAGATCCCTTGGAGGAGGGCATGGCAACCCACTCCAGTATTCTTGCCTGCAGAATCCCCATGGATAGTAGAGTCTGGCAGGCTACAGTCCATGGGGTTGCAAAGAGTCAGATATGACTAAGTGACTAAGCACAGCATACATTCATCAAAGACAAATAAAGAATTTCACAGTTTTTTAAAGGAATCTTTATTATTAAAAACCCCATGCATGGTAATCCAGAAATATTGGCAACGGAACAACTGCCTTGTTCTGAGCTAATGGACTAAGTGTTTGTGGAGCAACAAGCGTTCAGTGAACCTCAAAGCCCCAGGCATTCTCTCATCATAGGAGCAGTTTAAGCCAAGTTGTAAAAAAATGTAAGTACCTTTAGCTGACTAGTTCTTCATACCCTCCCTACCTAAAACAGGGGATGGGAAAGTACTTAATAATCAGCTGGTACTTTTGTCTGGGAAATGGATCCAAGCAGTTGGATGGGAAGGGTAGAAATTTTGTTTTACCTCATAACCTTATGGTTTTGGGGTATGGGGGTTTGCTTGTTTTTACCATTAAGTCTAATTCTTACAAGTAGCTTTTTAACATACAGACCACTAGGCATCATGCTTTCTTTTTTGACTGCTCTTTTCGCACCTAAAACCACAAAGTCCCATTAACATCAAGACTGATCTCTCACCCTATACAGGGCTATACAGCCTCAAAACATCTGGTAACTTCCCAACAGGCAAATGCATGGTGGCAACAGAGCTCTTCCAGGCCAAACTAGGGTATTTAATGTGAAGATTAGAAACTTCAAAGTACCTTGTCTCTGTAAGCGACTCCTCAACTTGCAACCAAATTTTTCTCCAAAACATATTCTAGAAATCAAATTTCATTATCTTTCACCCTTCTAGTGTAACTGCTGTTGACACCAAATCTTGGCTTCCTTCCTTCCTGATATCTCCCTAACGTTCCTTTCCTCCAGTTTTCTAAAATGGAAAGCTACATAAATGGGTATTGAGGGCCTGGTGTAGGGGCAACAGGGATCGGTGAGAGCAGCTGTTCCTCAGTTCCAGCCAAACATTAATCAGCTGGGAATATGATGGCAGATCTTCCAATGATCCAAAATAGGTAATAAATTCAAATGGCTGGGAGAAACATTCTGGTTTCTTAAAGCAACACAGGGACCAAAGAAAACAACTGCAGGTCACCAGTTGGCAACCCGCGAGTCAGACACTCTTTCATTCTGGTCCAGGCTCCCTCAGTCCAGTTTACACATCACTGTCATCAATCCACCAAATAACACTGCTCCTGACCACGACTAACTCCAGGCTTGAAATACTACCACGAAGTTTGCGCTGTCATTTAGCGTCCACAGTAACAAGGCCACTCATCACCTTCCTCAACTTTCCTACACAGACCTTTCACTTCAACCAAATAAGTCTACTCACCTCATCCCTCACCCCCTCAAGATGGCCTCTGTTCTACCCTCCTCTCTACCCCAACAAAGCCCACATCTGAAGCAGGAAACAAGTCCATCTTTGGGGACTATACCTTTCAACACCTAATGATTGCATGACTTCTCTGCTTAAAGCCAACAGATTTATCTTTCGAGAAGGGGTTTAAATCTCCTAACAGGCAAATCTCATGGCCTTGTCTTGATACACCTTCACCCCTCAACAAATAACGGGAGATCGGAAAGGCTAAGTCACGCTCTGAGGAATCTTTGCTGGGTCTCGACGTCTTCACACCCGGGAACGACTGGGGAGGTGGACTGAAGTAGGACAGCCCCTCGCCCCCCGCCCCAATCAGCCCTGCGAGGCTGGCGGACGTGGGCAACCTCCCGCGCTTTCCTTCCTGCGCCGCGGAGACACCAACCTCAACCGGACCCCAGAGCCGTGTCCTCGGGACCTCGACCTGCTGAACCCTGCCGCGAGCTCGGCGGGACCCCGCACCCAAGGACCCTCTGCCCTAGTCAGGCCCGATGCTGCCGGCGACTGCGCCAGAGTCCAATGGCGAGACGACCCCTCTGTGCGCGCCCCCCATGGACTTCTGGAGAACGCCGCTTCCGCAGCCGCGCCCACCCGGTGCCGCCGCTACCTTGTCCTCAGGCGGAGCTTCCGGCTCGCGGGCCACCCTCTGCCTCAGCTCCGTCATGCTGGAGACACCAGCGCTTAGTCGCCGCTGCCGCGTAGCGCAGACGCCGGGGCCGGCGCGCGGACTCTGCTTGGCCAGCCCCGAGTCGCCAAAGCAGGGCGCAACTACGCAGCGCCTCGCTAGCCCCACCGCAGCCTAGCCGCCAACCCTGGAACTCAGCCCCGCCCGGCGCAGCCGCCGCCCTTTCACCCGGGCGGAGCTTGACCAGCCTTCTCCAGCCTCTGCCTGCTAGCTCCTTTTCTGGTAAAGGCCAGGAGGGAGGGCGCAGGCGCACCACCGCCATCACGGCCCGGGAGATCCACCAATGGCGCGAACCCGTTAGGGAGGCGGGGCGGAGGCGGGGCAAGTGAAACCTAAAGGGGAGGCGTGTATTATTAGCTAGTAGCGTGAGGGGGTCGGGAAACGGCGTGCGTTTCGGAAGGAGACTAGCCAATGGGAACTCGAGCACTGGCGCCCAGGGTCTTAGAGGTTTAACAATTTGCTGGAGATAATAGACTACTTCCCCAGTCTCCAGCCTACCTAGTCAGTACTTTCCCTCACACGGATAAGTATTCGCTTAGTAGGCCCTGAGCGGAAAGGCCTGGGGGGCCCACCTGTGTAAAGGAGATTACTGATAAGGAAGTGAAAGTCAAACTTCAGTCTGTATCGTCTGCTTTTTGTGCTGGTCACTGAACTATGTAATCTAATTTCTCTCATTTAAACTGCACAACACTTGGAAGTGGATATGACTTTCATTTTACACGTAGGGTTTTCCACGATTATTCAGATTTCTTTTCTGCCTTCTGAACTACTGGAAGACCTTTTAGGTGGGGAGGAATGCTGCCTACTTTGTTCGCAGCTGTATCCCCTCTGTACCTGACACATCCCAAGTCCCTAATGAATGAAGTTTCTCCTAAAAGAAAATGATTTAGCCAAGGTCTCAAGGCTAAAAAGTGCCCACTAAGAATTAGAACATAAATCTGTTTGCCACCAGTGCCTGCTCTAACATACTCCCGGCCTTCTTAAATTCATTGTTAATATCTGTGTTACTCAGCATTGCCTTCAGCAGTTCCTGTTCGCTGCCTTGTAAGTGATGTAAAACAAGTATAAAATGGGGCCCCTTCCCTTAGCATCTTGTAATTTAACGAGAGAAATTTGCACACATAGGAGATGCAATTTTGTGTTAGCAATTTTGACCTGAACTGTGAGGTTTGGGGAAAATAGTGAGAATTCTGAAAAGGATGTTTTATTTTCTTGATTTCTGTGAAACTAGATCCCCAAATGCCTGTAACACTGCTTACAGTCTACAGTAAAGTAGACATGACATCCGTGCTAGGTCGCCTCAGTGGTATCCAACTCTTTGCGACCCAGTGGACTGTAGCCCGCCAGGCTCCTCTGTCCACCGGATTCTCCAAGTAAGAATACTGGAGTGGGTTGCCATGCCCTCTTCCAGGGGATCTTCCTGACCCAGGGATAGAACCCACGTCTCCCCCCTGCATTGCAGGCGGATTCTTTACTGATGAGCCACCAGGGAAGCCCAAAATAGGTGTGGAGGAACACTGAATTCAGGGTATGCTTTGCTCCCTATTAACAACATTGCACAAATACTTGGTTTTGTTTTTTGAGAGAAACAGACCACTCCATTCAGGCCATTATGTATTTAGAGAAAGCCTTGCTTTTGTGTTTTATTTTGTCTTAATCTTATTTATAAAAGTAAATAACACACTGATTGTAATTTTTAAACTCTTTTAATCTGTTGGGGGCTGTGTGACCACTATTTTGACTGTTAGTGATCACCTCTTCAACTGAAGACTAGACACTTCTTGGACAAATTATACAAGGTTTATTAGCTATAGGATGTAAAAGGATGTCAACAGAGAGCCACAAGTTCATCCTTTAAGACAAGTGGAAGTGTTAGTAACTAGATTCTCACCTTTGGGAAACATGTGAGAGGTCACATCCAAGTAAGCAATACATCAGTCCTCCTGGAAGCTCAGCCGTTTGCTTTGAAACCCAGCCTAACTGGAGAACCAGTGCACACAGTTTCAGAATGCAAACCATTTTTCATACATTTACGAAGACTGGACCTTAGACACTGAAAGCCAGAGACCTTTGATTTTTGTTCAGATACATTGAATTGGGTTTCTCTATTGTGGAAACTTCAAATATATTAACCAACACAAGTTTTTAGACATATGGAAGTTTTGAAACTTATGTAGTCATTCCTTATGTTTTATGGAGTATTTTTTCCTTTTATGCTTAGAAGTCCACAGCAAGCTTTGTTAAATATTTACCAATATATTTTTCCATTTCTTGAGTTTACACGTATTTGAATTTTAATTAATCGTCAAATTTATTTCAATAAACAATTAGGAAGAGTCTATAGCTTTATTCTTTCCTAAAAGTTTAATGCATTTTTTATCATAATTTAATTCATTTTTCTCACTGTTTGGAATAGCACCTTTACTAGATGTTAAAGTAATCCTCTTAAAATAGAAGTCTCATGTCAAAGCTCTCTTTGATAACTTTTTCACTTATAGAAGGCTTGCAAAGTGCTGTAAGATCTCAGCCCTGCCTCTCTTTGCAACTTCTCTCTCCTCTGTTCAGTGTGCTCCAGACATATCAATCTTTGAGTTCTATCATGTCAATTGTTGTTGTTCAGTCCCTAAGTCTCGTCCAAACCTTTGCAACCCCATGAACCACAGTCCAGCAGGATCCTCTGTAGGCTTTTACACAGAGATTTTTTGATGGGATTTTTCCTGGCGAGAATACTGGAGTGGGTGCCATTTCCTTCTCCAGGGAATCTTCCCAGACCAGGGATCAAACCCGTATCTCCTGCATTGGCAGGCTGATTCTTTACCACTAGGGAAGCCTATATGTCAATTATATCTCAATAAAACTGGGGGGAAATATTTATTAAAAGGCTTTGAAGTTTTTCAAATTTATTTACTTATTTTTGGCTGCACTGGGTCTTCATTGCTTTTCTTGGGCTTTCTCTAGTTGCAGTGAGCAGGGGCTACTGTCCATTGCAGGGTATAGGCTTTTCATTGTGGTGGCCTCTCTTGCAGTGTACAGGCTTCTCAATGTGGTGGCTTCCCTTATTGCCCAGCACAGGCTTTAGGTGCTCAGGCTCAGTAGCTGCAGCTCGTGGGCTCTAGAGTATGGGCTCAGTAGTTGTGGCACATGGGCGTAGTTGCTCATGGCATGTGGAATCTTCCTTCCTGAACCACAGATCAAACCCGAATCCCCTGCATTGGCAGTGAATTCTTATCCACTGTGCCACTAGGGAAGTCCAAAAAGCTTTGAATTTTAAAACAAACTACTATCTGAACACCTTCTAAGCATGCTGACCTTTTAAACATGTTATTTTTTTAGCCAACAATACTCTTTCTCCCACTCTCCAAACAGCTAGTTTCTCTGGTAAAATGCTAACTACTCAGAAAGGCCATATCTGACCACAGTTCATGCTGCTGCTGCTGCTGCTAAGTCACTTCAGTCGTGTCTGACTCTGTGTGACCGCATAGACGGCAGCCCACCAGGCTCCGCCATCCCTGGGATTCTCCAGGCAAGAACACTGGAGTGGGTTGCCATTTCCCTCTCCAATGCATGAAAGTGAAAAGTGAAAGTGAAGTTGCTCAGTCGGGTCCGACTCTTCACGACCCCATGGACTGCAGCCTACCAGGCTCCTCCATCCATGGGATTTTCCCGGCAAGAGTACTGGAGTGGGTTGCCATTGCCTTCTCTGACCACAGTTCATAGCCATTCTTAAATCATGAGTGGAGTTTAATTGCCATTTAAAATACCTTCAAATTAATAACACTTTGATTTGGCATTAAACCAAAATGCGATTATGTAAGCAGAAAGCACAGGAACAGTAACAGAGTATACATGTTATTAGTGAAGCAAATATTTCTCACTGGAAGAATAAATGCATTCCACACTTTGCAAAGGAACTCAGACACCAAAATGACCTAGAAAGAAAAATACCCACAAAAGATGAAACTGTTGTGTTTTGATATAAAGATATATGCAAAAGGATAGTTGATCATACATAAAGGAAGTTAGTGCTAGCATCAAAATGTACAAATGCGTGACTGAGTCTTGGAATAAATTCCAGAAACAACCAAGTAGCACTCTTTTTAACATCATTTTATTTATTTATTTGTGGCCATGCTGGATCTTTGTTACTTTGTGCACTTTGTTACTTTCTCTCAGTGCAGCTAGTAGGGGCTACTCTTGGCTTCAGTCTCAGTGCAGCTGGCTTCTCACTGTGATAGCTTCTCTTGTTTTGGAGCATGGGATATAGGGCAGTCAGGCTTCAGTAGTTGCGGCTCCCTGGCTCTAGAGCACAGGCTCAATAGTTGTAGTGCATAGATCATTGTTCCAAGGCATGTGGGATCTTCCAGGATTAGGCTCGAACCCAGAGGTCCTACACCAGTAGGTGACTGCATCACTGAGCCACCAGAGAAGCCCAGTATCACTCTTAAGAATGCTGCATCATTCACAGCCTTGACAACAGTGATATATGGAAAAACAGCAGTTATCAGCAACTGACTGAGAAACTGAATGTTAAGATATATTACGAGAGCTTTTATATATGTGTGCATCACATGCACAAGAGTGATATATGATACAAATGTTTGGAAAAGTCAAAGTTCTATGATAATAACAAAACAGAAAATCTAAATGATAAATCAGGATAGTCTCATATTTTATTTTCTTGTGCTACAGCTTACAATTGAAGGTATCTTAAATTCAATTAAAGACACATCTAATAGAAATACTAGAGGGAGAGCATTGAGTAGGGAAAGGCAATTTTTGAAACCATAATGGTTGACAATATTCTAGACTTGATGAAATGCGTGAATCTTTTGGCTGAGGAATACAAAAATTCCATGAACAGGATAAATAAAACCAAATCCACACCATACATGGTAGAAAGACTAAAGAATTCTACAGACCAAGGTAAAACATAAGAAGCAACTAAAAAGAAATGCTGTAAACAAAGGAAAAAACAAAGGGAATATTTATAATAGGGAGATGATTAATATATGAAATGCTTTTAATCAATAAAAAAAGTTTAATAGAAAAAATATAAACATGTAATGGTCAAGAATTGTATGAAAGATATCCAATTTGCGCCAGTCTTTTAATATGCAAATTGAAATTTCCACACAAATGAGCCCAGATTTAAAAATTAGATTGCTAATAACTAAAGTTAGAAAAATTAGGGGCAAGGAGCATGCTCATAGTCTTGGC
The DNA here is from genome assembly GCF_019320065.1 of Cervus canadensis. NCBI lineage: Eukaryota > Metazoa > Chordata > Mammalia > Artiodactyla > Cervidae > Cervus > Cervus canadensis. The sequence continues at coordinate 48,981,153 of NC_057395.1, read as the reverse complement.
TGGAATGTAATTTACAATCTTTTAGAAGTCAACTTAGTGAACATTTATCAAAAATTTAATGCGTATGCTCCTCTATCCAGCAATACTACTTCAAGGAGTTGCCCGAATTACAAGAGATTGGCAGTTAGGTTAGGTTACATTTGTAGGATATGATGCCATCTTTTTAAGAGGTGCTGATAAACAAAACATGAACCTAGCATAAAATTAAACATACTTTAGTAAGCACTTTGCTCTATTCTTTATGGCATGAACTCATTTTTGTTTTTTTAAATATATAAACTTGTAGAGGAAAAAAAACTTAGAAAGTTACATACAATAAATGATATCAATTTGTGTGTAGGTGGCGGAAGAGGTTTAAGAGCTGGTGGTGAGGAGCTAACTGTCGGTTTTTTTAATCATTAACTGTACCTCCCTTAAAGCACCTACACTCTTCAGGCTACAAGGTGGCTTTTCTTCCTAAAGAGTCGGACAAACTGATAAGACTGAGCACACAGGCTGGATTTACGTTTCACTCACGGCTGTAAATTTTCTACCCCTCAAGCGGGAGGCTGAGGAGGCACCAGAGTCGCCGCTCATCGACCATTCCCGCCAAGTCTAGGACTGATTTTCACACTCACAGGGACTCCTCTAACGGGTGCCGTAACAAGACAAAAAGGCCAGGACTCCAGCGCACGCCTATCTGCGGGGCCTCCGAAACGCTCCGCCCCTGCCCCGCCCCCACACCCGCATCCTCCAATGGATGTTCGGGGTGGGGCGGGTTTCGTGCAGTGCAGGGACAGGACTGGCTCTACAGTCTCTCCGCCCAGGCAGCGGGAGGGCAGCGTGATGACGTATCAACAAGGGGCGCGGGGGCGTAGCGCGCGCTAGCAGACGCGGCAGTATTAAACGGCTGCAGGCGCGGCGAGTTGTTAGTGGCTTCCTTCGTCTTAGGCACTCGTAGTCGTGTTCCGCCTCTCGCTCTCATCCTGTGAAGCCTAAGCCGGCTACACCTTCCTCACTCCTTCTACCTGTAGCCGTGTCATTGCGACTCCGCCACCATGTTCGAGGCGCGCCTGGTCCAGGGCTCCATCTTGAAGAAGGTGCTGGAAGCGCTTAAGGATCTCATCAACGAGGCCTGCTGGGACATCAGCTCAAGTGGCGTGAACCTGCAGAGCATGGACTCGTCTCATGTCTCCTTGGTGCAGCTAACCCTTCGCTCCGAGGGCTTCGACACTTACCGCTGCGACCGCAACTTGGCCATGGGCGTGAACCTCACCAGGTGAGCTCCAAAGCTTCGGGCATCCGGGCCTTGGTCCACTCCTACGTCTGGCTCTTGGCGGGAGCTCCTACGAGCCGGGCCCTCATTGGCTGGCGTGGGCCATCTGCGTCTTCTCATTGGCCTGCTGCGGAGTGAGGGTGGTGGCGGGACCCAGCAGAGCGCGCGGTTTGCAAAGCCCGCGCTGGCTGCAGCGCGAACAGCGAACCGGCTGTTTTCCGCGCCAAAGTCACAAAGCGGGTGGTGGCGGGAAAATGATGGACTTTGCGGTGCCAGGAAAAGACTGTTGCAGAACGCTTTGGTCATTAAGTGCAGGCGACTTGGACGAGAAACCTTGGTCCTGGTTGACTTTATAGTGTATCCTAGTTCTGTCACCCTATCTAGGGACCAGAGTATTTCTGTTTTTACTGCAAAGTTGCGGTGAGCACCCTAAGATCCTGGACTTGATAACTTTTTCCAGGGCAGTGGCGTTCAACTTTTGAAATACACATATTTAAACCTTAAAGCTTATGATAAATACCATGTTGACAGCTTAAAGCATATGATAAATACCCATAGTACATGCAGTGTACTTTAATAGGTGTATTAGGTCATTTTTAAAGATAGTTGGCCCGATAATTTACTTCACCCACCGTAAGGGATTTGAAATTCATAAAATATTGTTCTTTTATTTATATCCAGAAGTGAAATTGCTCTTGGTATGTTGTGGGCCTTTGGGATATAAATACTGCCAGATTGCATTCCAAAATGCCTGGACCGGCTTGCATATCCCCCGTGCAGTACGTTTTCCTAACTCCCCAGTCTGACAGATGGCGTACTGGTTAAGGGTTTCCCTGGTGGCTTACTGGTAAAGCATCCCTTTGCCAATGCAGGAGATGAGGGTTCGTTCCCTGGGTAGAGAAGATCCCCTGGAGAAAGAAATGGCAACCCACTCCAGTATTCTTGCCTGGGAAATCTCATGGACAGAGGAACTTGATAGGATACAATCCAGGAGGTTGCAAAAGGGTCGAACACCACTTGAGGTCTAAACTACAGCAGCTAAATGGTTAAAAATGGTAACTCCTGATTTTAATTCCATTAGAAAACTAACGATCTTGAGAAGCTGGTGTTGATTTAAAACCCTTTGTCTTCTCTGTTCTAGCATGTCCAAAATACTAAAATGTGCTGGCAATGAAGACATCATTACCTTACGGGCTGAAGATAATGCAGACACCTTGGCACTAGTATTTGAAGCTCCAAGTAAGTTTACCCTTCTACTGAGTTATGGTAGAGGAAACTAAAATGCAGTGTCAGTATTTCCCAAGTCTGATGATTGTAAAATATACCTCTTAGTTTTAAACTTACATGTTTTTCTTCAAATTTGCTTTCTTTTGGTAGATCAGGAAAAGGTTTCAGACTATGAAATGAAGTTAATGGATTTAGATGTTGAACAACTTGGAATTCCAGTGAGTATCAGAAGTTTCTGATTGAGCATGCTGTACACAGTCATGATAGTTATATAACATATATCTATATAATAACTTAAAGCCTACTTCCTAACAGAACTTTTCTATATATCTGCTCATGAATATTCCAGAATAGGGTATTTAGACTGACATATTTGTCATTTTATTAAATTATGGTATTCTACAGTGGCTCATTGCTTTGAATTCATTGCTGCCAAGGACATATTTGCATTAACCCCTGCATCTTTTAAAAAAAATTATTCCTAGAGTGCTTGATTTTTATTGAGAGGAGATTTATCAACATCAAAAGATGTGTTCAGATGTTTACAATGCCTAACATGCTCTTGTTTTGGAAAGCAAACCTATTTGCGCTGTTAGCATTTGTATGCCATATCCTAATGTCTTCTTGATTTAGACCTCCTATAGAGTGATAGGTGGAGGCTCTTGTTCCCTGGATAGTGCATTTACTTTTAAAAGTTTTAAGTTCTAATTGGTTTCTTAGTGTGATTATTCTTATACTTTTTTATATCTGCATTTTTTTTAGTAGAATGTTAAGAAATTGCACAATGAGTGATATTTCAGAGTAATCAGAAAATCTTGAATTCTGAGTTCTTGGTTAGATGTTGAATCTTCAGGAAGTGAGGGTGCCAAATCTTTCATTTCCATGACCTTTACATTTCTTTGTTTTATAGGAACAGGAGTATAGCTGTGTAGTAAAGATGCCTTCTGGTGAATTTGCACGTATATGCCGAGATCTCAGTCATATTGGAGATGCTGTTGTAATTTCCTGTGCAAAAGATGGAGTGAAATTTTCTGCAAGTGGAGAACTTGGAAATGGAAATATTAAGTTGTCACAGACAAGTAATGTTGATAAAGAGGAGGAAGCTGTAAGTAGTTTTTAAGTAAATAAAATACTTTGAAGAATTAAACTAGATTATGTCCTGGTCTGCTAAGGCTACTATAACAAAATACCATAGACTGAGTGGCTTATAAACAACAAAAGTTTATTATTCACAGTTCTGAAGCTGGCAGATTTGGTGTCTGACTAGGGCCTGCTTCTTGGTTTAAGAAATCAGCAGCCTCCTTACCTGGTGAAAGGGGTAGGGAAGTTCTCTGGGGTCTCTAAATGGCACTAATCCCATTCATGAGGGCTCTACCTTCCTAACCTAAGCATCTCCCAAAGTCCTCTCCAATACCATCGTACTGGAAATTTGGTTTTAATGTGAATTTGATGTGGGGTGGACACAAACATTCAGTCCATAGCAAGGTAATTGCTAAGATTAAAGAAAGCTCTAAAGAAAAACAATTTCATTTTCTTTTTTTTTTTTTTTACAATTTGCATTTTCAAGTAACTGATTTGTGAGAATTAAAAGACACTTTTGAAATCTGCAACTGATCTATAAATGCCATCTTACTTAAATTTGTGAGAAGGGAATGCAAATTCAGTGCAGCCTTTATAAACTACAGAACAATGTGTTTGTGTATCAGTCCCACACATACTCTTAAGAATATGATTGGAAGGCTACCTTTGACTTTCTGCGGGTATTTACTATGTTTTTACCAAATAATTGAGCAACTCAATAAAAGGATCAATAAAAGGAAAATCTAGCTCTTAAGTAATCCTTATATATTAACTTTTAAATAAAGAGTTTAAATATATATATGTAATAAATATGTATTAGTAACAAAATTCCAGGAGCTAATTCTTTTATTCTAAATTACATCTCATTTCCTTGCCAATCTTGATTTTTCTTTTTCTCTCAATAGTTCAGTAGTTAGGACTCCATGTTTTCACTGATGAGGGTATGTGTTCAATCCCTGGTCTGGGAACTAAGATCTTGCAAGCTGTGAGGCACAGCCAGAAATTTAAAAAGTTCACACATGAATATCTTACTGTTACTATAGTATAAACATTTTATGACATCTAAGAAAATTAATGTTAAGGAATTTTTCAGTGTTCCTGCTTCCCTTGTTATTTCAGTTTATTTGAATCAAGATTTTTAATACGGTCCATACATTACAGTTCACTGGGATGTGCTCTTCAGGTTTTTTTTAATCCATTGTTAATCCAGTTTGTTTCCCTTTCTCCATTATAATTTCATTTGTTGAAGAAACTAAGTCATTTGTTGTCAAATTTCCCAAAGTCTGGATTTTGCTCACTGAGTTCCTTATGTCAGTTAATATGTTTTTCAGATCCTTTTTCTGATAGATACAGCTCTAGGGGCTTGATGATTTTCAAGGTGTTGTGTTTGGAGGTGGGAGAAGGAGAATATTTTATAGATAGTGGTGTGTCCCTCTATAGGAGACATGAGGTATTTGGATATCTTTGTGATTTATCAGCCATAGTAAATTTTGTCTATAATCATTAAGTCATTAGGGTTTGCAGAATTGTAATATATTAATATATTTTATTTCTTTATTTATTAGCTGATTATTTGTTAATGTATACTATAAATGAATGGATTGCAGTTTTCTTAATGTCGTTCAGTATAATGAATCTTGTGTTTTCTCCCTAAGGTTGCCATAGAGATGAATGAACCAGTTCAGCTAACTTTTGCACTGAGGTACCTGAACTTCTTTACAAAAGCCACTCCACTCTCTCCTACAGTAACACTCAGTATGTCTGCAGATGTACCCCTTGGTAAGATAATAAACTTGTTGAATCTTGGTTTTGTAGGTGGTGTATGTGGTACTTCTCAATAATTAACTATGTTCTCCTGTTTTCTTTCAGTTGTAGAGTATAAAATTGCTGATATGGGACATTTAAAGTACTATTTGGCTCCCAAGATCGAGGATGAAGAAGGATCTTAGACATTCTTAAAATTCAAAGAAATAAAACTAAGCTCTTTGAGAACTGCTTCTAAGATGCCAGCACACACTTAAGTCTTTTTTGTCTTTGTACCTCTGAATACATATTGTAGATACTGTTTTCTGTAAATAATTTTTTTTTCTCCATCATCTACAACTTGTTTAAAGAAAAGTCCAAAGTCAAATCTGGTCTTGTTAACCGAGTAATACTTCTGCGTTACCTAGGAATAATCCTTATAGTTTTTATAAACAAGAGTTTTGATCCTAAATGTGTTTTAAGTATCATTTTCAATTTAAATAAAAGTCATTTAAATTTAAGCATCACAGGACAGTGCCTTCATTTGGACTACAATGATTGCAGGTATCCTAAACAAGTTACAATTCAAGCAACTCTTTCATGTAACAGCTCTATTTTTTCAGTCTAAAGTATTCCGAATACAGCGAGTATTTTGGGGTGATTCATTTGCCAAACTAACTTTGGTATTCTGACTTGAGCTCAAGAAATGAAAAGAGAGTAGAACACATATAATACTTAGTATTAGCAGAAACTAACACTTTACAGAAGCTTAATGTTTGTAAAGTTCAGTGGCCTTTATAAGGCCACTTACAGCATTGTGGTAGGGAAGTGTTTTTTTAGCCTAGGGAGACTTCTACAGGAGTCTTGGAAGTGTTAGCAGATCTGTGATAGGTCCCAAGAAGTATGTTTGTGCAAAAATAGTTTTTCTAGTGTAAGTAGACTTTTGGGAGGGGCAAGGGGGACTTATTCCCCTGAAGGATGAAAATAGTTTCCATGGGTGTCGGGAGTCAACCAAGAAAGTGAAAAAGGCCCAGCAGTAATTGTGCTACAAAGTCACATATTACATTCTAGTTATCCGGTGGTAGAACTCACTGTATCCAGTAGATAAATTATCTTCCGGGCGTGTTGGGGAAGGAGACTGACAGCAGAGGGCCTCGTGGAAGTTTTTGGAGTGAAAAAAATATTTTATCTACACTGTGGTGATGTCTCCACTGCATTTGTCAAAAAAACTAACCCAATTGTACTTTATTATATGTAAATTATACTTTAATAAAGCTTGACATTTTAAGCTTTATGTATTGCAAAATGTCCCTTGTGGGCAGGCCTCTTAATGGAGCATGGCCTGAAGATGTGCAGGAAACAAGCACGAGAATGCAGGGTGCTACTGGAGAGCAGTGGGTGAGGTAGACGGCGGCAGAGACTGCTGCGCAGACCCCGGGTAAGGCGGCCTTCCCTGGGCATACGGAGACCTGACAACTCCAGCTTTCTGGAGCTTCATCAGCTCGGCTTCCGCGTTTCGCAGCGCCACTGAGCTCTCTACACTGCCCGGGCGGCCGGAAAGAAACACGTGGCCGGGCAGCCCTGGGCCTGACTGTGACCCAGGCGGCGCCGCTGCCTAGGAACCCACCGGCCCCGGCGGAAGTGGCGGACAGCCAGCCCGGACCGCAGAGCCTTAGAAAACCGCACGGGGCGCGCTCCGCTTGCGGAGCCCTAAGACCCGACGCCTTCTGCGGGCCGCTGGAAAGAAGGCGGGCTTGAAACCGGAGCAAGTAGAATGAGAAGGCGTCGCCCCATTGACGCCACATCCGGCCCGTAGCCTCCTAAACACACGCCATTTCCGGCGTCCAGCCGGTCGAGGAGGGGTGGCAGTTGGGGGAGGCCTCGGGCGCTCCAGCTGCCAACCGTGAGCGAGCTGTCGGCGCTCGGGCCTCGGATTAGGCGTGTGTGCTCGCTGGGCGGGAGCGGAAGCGGAAGCGCTCGCCTCAGGCTTGCGGCGCGGCCCAGACTGCGTTCTCCGCCGGTCAAGGCTGGAGTCCTCGGTGTGGAGCATTCACCCTCCCCGGGGCACGGCTGGCCGCTTTCCTGAAACCAGATTTTTTCCATCTAAATTCACGTCGGTTCTTATTTCTCCTGGCTGGGTCTGTAAGCGGACGGGGAGGTAGTGTGGAGAGGCCCGTAGTGCGAAGCTGTGTGCTAAGTGCTTTTCTGATGCTTTAAAAATTCTTGCAACATTCAAGTGCTGAAGAAATTTTGGGATTCCGGTGAGGCTGTAAAAAAGCCTGTTGGGCAGGTACTCAGAAAACATTGCTTTACGTTTTTCCTTTTCCCTGTTTTAGAATTCTTACTCAGCTACCAATAAGCAGTCGTCTGGTGTTCCTCACGCCATGCCCATTTTTATATTTTGATGCAGTGTATGAATAGTTAATGACAGTATGCAAACTTTTTTAAAGACTGATACAAATCACAGGTGATTAAATGCTCTCAAAACTCCCCACTTATTGGTAGTTTGGACTTAAAGTTTTATAGAATTAAATTTAGATTATCGTGTAATCAGGATCACAACACTTAAAAACATAATTTTTGACATAATTTGATCTAACCATTCTTGAAAAGCTTATAAGAAAGCACACTCATTATTTTTTCAGTACTTGATTTCTGCATCATTACAAAATTACTAAAACGGAACAGGAGCGTTTAGCACCAGTTCCTTTATAATGCTAATTAGGTTGACTGCAGGCCACTTAAAACAGCTTATTAATATTCAGAATTAAGTATATATAAAGTGCTTAGATATGTTTCACTTCTAGAAATCAAGTAACTTCATGATCAAAATAGGTTTACTTGTTTACTTGTTTCATTCGCATAACTTTGTGATTTTAAGGAGGAAAAGTACACGAATTACAAATGTTTTTCAATTTAATCTTATCTACTGTCTTTTAAGCTGGTGAGGTAATAGCCACGATTTCATTATGGGAGTCAACTTTGACTAGTTTGAACAAAAACCAGAGTTTTTTTGTTTTGTTTTTGATGTAGCTGAAGAAGTAACCTGGAAAGTGAAATTGCTACTTGCAGTGCTTGGGGTGAAGCAGTGCATTCATGCTCAGTCATTTCAGTCCTGTTGGACTCTTTGCGAACCCATGAACTGTAGCCTGCCAGGCTCCTCTGTTCATGAGAGTCTCCAGGCAAGAATACTGGAGTGGGTTGCGTGCCCTCTTCCAAGGGAATCTTACCAACCCAGGGACTGAACCTGGGTCTCCTCCATTGGACTCTACCACTGAGCCAACTGGGAAGCCCTCTGGGGTGGAGCAGAGAGACAGGCAAATCAGAGGACACTGGTATAATACTGGTAGCCAGTAGCTTATCCAAATGTACAAGAACTTTTACAGAACTTTAGTGTTAAACGGATGATATCCATCAGAGGGAAATAGGCAAAATGCTGATGTGAATGTATTTCATTTCCCACCCTCCTCTGCCCTAGTGAAATAAGAGAATCACTTGAGTATATGCTTCTCTTGCTTTTTCTGGAAGCCGGGACAGGGGGACAGGCAGTACTGTAGCAGAATGGTTGAAAAGTCAGATGGATCTAAGTGACCACTGTTTCACCTACTCTCTTATGACTTTGAAAAAACTAGGAAACAGAGAAACATTAATGGAAAAATAAATATGAAGTCTGGTTCTTGGCAAATGTCTTGATTCTTATTCTACCAGGAGAAACTAGAGGAGAGGCATAATGAGAATGTTTTCATGTCAAAGGAATATCAGGCTGTAAGAGCAATGGAGCTTCAGTCGCCAATTGCTAGTATAACATGGCAGCCCAGAACTCCAGTGTGTATAACAAACACATTGTTGTAGCCTGCAAACAATAATACTTTTCTTTGTTTTCATACTGTAGCTGTGTCAGCGTGTTATGATGCCGTCTCGTACCAACCTGGCTACTGGAATTCCCAGTAGCAAAGTGAAATACTCAAGACTCTCTAGTACAGATGATGGCTACATTGACCTTCAGGTAAATGCAGAAAGAACCTAATGACGTTAGCTGGCTCTGTTGATGCTGAGTTAGCAGGGAGACCTTCCAGGTTTTGCTGATTGTTCCTAGGGATTAGAGGGAGAGGCAGGAAAGAAACTGCTGACTCTTCAGCCATAGCCTGCAGAAAAAGGGACCTTGGCAGATTAGTTTCAAACCAATATAAATATTGTCCATTTCTGAGAAATTTTAGTTGTGATGCCAGAGTCCAATAGTTGCAAATTTTATTTAGTTTATCTGGAAATAATCAGATTATTTTTTGTTAAGTAGAATTTTTTAAAGACTATGTTACCAGTTTGTTTACACTTCAGTCAAAACCAGTTCATCTTTTAAGGGAGAAACTCACTGCTAAAGCCAGCAGATTGTGGGAATCTTCCTTCTTTCCTGATGTCATGAGATCCAATTTATTAAAGGTATTCTTTGTGGCAAACAGTAAGTAAAACAGAGAATATTTTTTAAATGTGTGTCCTTCCTGATCATTGTTTATAAAGTACTTAAGGGTGTAGCATCTCCTTTTGCCCACTTCCCTTTAGACTAGACTATTTTAGGTGGAACTAGGATCAAAGAAGTAGCAGGAACCCATCCTTTTAAATAAGTAACAGTATAAAGAAATCAATTATTCTTTGTACTTTTGGGACCCACACTTGAAGGAGAGAGATTTTTTTTTATAAAACAGGTTGGAAAAGCTTCCAGTCAGTTTGGTCATACACAAACAGGAGCCAAACCTTAGAAATTTGTCTTTGAATGTTAACCTTGAGTTGAACTTGTTAATAAGGCAGGTTACTTGCTCTGTGGGGCAGCAACTAATGCTTCAGAAAAAATTGTTTTTAAAACCTTTGACCAGATGCCAACTTAACTTTGAATGCCAGAAATCATTTTTTTCTTTCTTACTTTTCCAGAGCTTAATGTTCACTCTTAATCCCTGTAGATTAGTACAGCCTTCCATGTGCAAAGGCATGTTTATTAAAAACGTGTAACATGAAGTGTCCTGTTTTTGTAAGAAAATGATTTTTTTAGCAGTACAATGAGTGGTCTGTGGAATGAGCCTAGAACTAGAAAAAATAACATTCTGCTGGGATTTCCTTACTCGAGTTATTGTTAGAGCAGTAACTGGAACTTCATCTCCTGCAGTCCTTTTCCTTTCTTTCCCAGAGCTGCACTGGGTGGTAGGGCTTATTCAAGACACACTTAGATTGATTCTTCATATCCTCCCTGCCTTAAAGTATCAGTCCTGGTATATTCATAACGCTCTTCCTTGTCTTTTTGTTTGTTTCTCTTCCAGTTTAAGAAAAGCCCTCCTAAGATCCCATATAAGGCCATTGCGCTTGCTACAGTGCTGTTTTTGATTGGCGCCTTTCTCATTATCATAGGCTCCCTCCTGCTGGCAGGCTATATCAGCAAAGGGGTAAGCTAAGGGGCTTGTGGGATTTCCATAAGATGTTTAAAATGTGAGCCACTCTGTTGTCTTGTATGTAGTACAGCATATTTCACCAGAAAGAAGAAAAGGTTGTTTTTGTTTTGTTTTTAAGATTTTGTTCTCAGATAACAAGATGTTTCTTCCTTTGAGCCTCAACAAACTTCTCCCACAGTTCCTATGAGGTGGGTATGGCAGGTGGGCAAATTTTCCCTTTGAGATGTGGGCAGTTTTCCTACCATCATAGTTTGGAACGGTACAGCTGAGTCTAGCACTGAGGATTCCTGAGTGGTAAAGTTTATAACTGGAGTGGGATGCTATTATTGTAACTTTGCAATGCCACAGACATACAACTGTAGTTAGTGTTTGGGCAAAAGCAGTGAGGCTTGTATAGGTCTGGGGCCACTGACCAAGCCAAGACTTTTGGCTCATGGACCAGATCTTTCTTAAATTGGATTTGAAGTTCCTATTGAGCTTCAGTATGATACCTTAGAAACCTAAAGTGGATTTTGGTGATTCTCTCTCTTGGATTGTATAGTAGTGGTAGTGTTAGTCACTCAGTCGTGTCCAACTCTTTGTGACCTCATGGACTGTAGCCCTCCAGGCTGTTCTGTCTGGCGATTTCTCCAGGGGATTTTCCCAACCCAGAGATTGAACCGGGGTTTCCTTCATTGTAGGCAGATTCTCTACCATCTGAACCACCAGGGAAGCCCAAGACAGATGCTTATACACAGCATGTAAACTAATATTGACCATAGTTCACATCTGATCTTCAACACACACCAGACCAGGGGATGATGGTCATATTGCTTTGTATAGGGAACACAGCAAAGAGCTAAAACTCTGGGCATCTTGGAATTAGGAATAGTAGACTGTCACAATAAAATGGCTGCATGTGGCTTTTGAGATGTATATAAATTTGCTTTAGCTGTGTAGCAATTTGTCTTTAGCTATTTTAAAAGTATTATGTGGCTACCAGAGGCTTACTTAGTGCTGTCTAAATTTGAACATTGAACTTCAGGACTGCCTTCAGTTAACTTTATTAATGATGTAAAAGTTGAGAATGGAGGTGAGATCACACCTTGTGTGATTTATAAAAGACTACTTTATAAGTAAAGATAAAGGTATTAACTAAGAAAATCAGTTATTAGATTGTTTTGGTTTTTGGTTTGGTTTGGGGTTTTTTCACTTCTTATTGCAGACATTTCAAATAAAACAGAAGCAGATGAAATAACATAATGAACCCACAGTACATATCCACAGCTGAACATCAACAGTTAGTGACCTTTTGTTTCATCTATACCCCCAACTTTTTTTCCTATGTATACTAAAGCAAATACCAGATTTACATTTGCTGGTAAATTATTATAAGTGTGCATCGTCAGTATGCATCTCTAACAGTTTTTACCTAAATCTAGGGGTATTGTCTTAATACAATTTACCTTGTTTTTCTAGTCCCCTTTTTCTTGCCCACTGATAAATTTAGGAACTTGCTTAGATTTAGATCTACTTTAGTTTTGTTTTAGAAAGAATATTTCATAGGAATGCTGTGTGTTTGCTATTACACATGGGTTCTCAAAGCCTTTAATAGTTTTCTTGCCTTCTGGCTCAGTACATTATCCCAGGCCCATCTGTATATTCCCTGTCCCACAACTTTTAAACAGCCATTTCACTAAGGAGCTCTGGTTTCTTTATGGGAAGTAGATTTAGAACTCATAAACTGGGCATTAATGATGCCGTTACTATTAGTTTTCATTTTTTCCAGGCTTTTTCAGAGACAGAATTAGGAAATAAGTACCCTTTAGAAAACAAGGAAATATTGTATAGACATTGACCTGACCAAAAAGTTCTTTTGGGTTTTTCCAAAACATCTTACAAAAAACCTAAATGAACTTTTTGGCCAATCCAATATGTCATAATAGCTGTAGTATTAGATATTTCCCATGCAAGTTTAAGATTACAGTTTGAACTTAATTTCTTTGCTTGTAGGTATGTATGTCTATCCCAATGATATTGAAATAATTTCTTCATGCCTTATTTGACATTAAATAGTTTAAAAGTAATTGGAGAAGGAAATGGCAACCCACTCCAGTATTCTTGCCTGGAGAATCCCAGGGACAGAGGAGCCTGATGGGCTGCCGTCTGTGGGGTTGCACAGAGTTGGATGCAACTTAGCAGCAGCAGCAGCAGTTTAAAAGTAACAGCAGTTTAATGCTAAGTAAAAGAAGGCTGAATGCACTGTAAGTTTTCTTAGCAACTCTTTTAATCCTTAGGATATATCTCCTTAGGGATGTACAGTCGAAATCCAGAAAAAAATAAACAGAAAAGTAGAAAATGTAAAATAAGATAATAGAAATAGCACCAAGTATGTCAGTTGTGAAAGTTGTAGACCATCATTTTTAATGTTCAAATAATCCCCTTCAAGTTCTCTTCCTTTGGTTTTAAGCTTGCTTTTATTGTCATTGTGTGCCAGCTGAGGCTACTTGCTTTACATGTATCAATCACCTCATTTAATTTCCACTATAACCATGTGAGGTAAATAATCCTATTTCAGTTTTGAATGAAGCAGCCTGTCAGTATATCAATACATTGCATGTATAGCTCTGTTAAAAGCAGATCTTCATAGATTGTGTTGTGGTGGTTTAGTCGTTCAGTTGTGTCCGACTATTGTGACCCAGTGGACAGTAGCCTGCCAGAATCCATGGGATTCTCCAGGCAAGAATACTGGAGTGGGTTGCCATTTTCTTCTCCAGGGGATCTTCCCAACCCAGGAATCAAACCTGGGTCTCCTGCATTGCAGGCAGATTCTTTACCAACTGAGCTATGAGGGAAACCCAGATTGTGTCATAATAAGGGACAAAAAACAAGGCACAGAGTTTGGTATATTCACAACTAAAAACTTTAAAGGAGTAAAAGTTAGCCAAAATATCTGTGAATGAACATGAATAATTTCTTTATAATTTTAGTACTTTGCAATTTTTCTGCAATTGTTAAAGAGACAAAGAGATGTAAACCTTTTCTCTTGGTAGTGTACTTCCCAAAGCTCTGAAAAGTATATTATAACTGATTTATGAATTGGACCCATGACTTTATTTTAAATTTTAATAATTTGCATGTAGTAATGTTTGCTTCCTTCTGCCACCAGGGGGCAGACCGGGCTGTTCCTGTCCTGATCATTGGCATCCTGGTGTTCCTGCCAGGATTTTACCACCTGCGCATCGCCTACTATGCATCCAAAGGCTACCGGGGATACTCCTACGATGACATTCCAGACTTTGATGACTAGCACCCACCCCAGTCCTGAAGAAAAGAGTCACAGATGGAACTGAGCCCAGCTTTAAGACATTGAGCAGAAACTATGACTACGGGCTAAGGAGTTCTGCAGTTTGCAGATGTTAACAAAACTGGCCAAATTTTATGGGTCCATCCTGAAAGATGTTAACTAAGCTCACAAGTAACTGTCATTCGGGCATTCTCTTATTTTTCATTTTCTGGCCCTGGCAAAAAGCTCCTGACAAAAGTTTTTCTGTATGAATATGCATCATGGGAGAAGAACAGTATTAATTGTATGGGAAAGTGGGAGGTTGTTCTGTAGTGGAAAGTGTTCTGCCACCACCCTTTTTAGAGTTGAGGATTCTTTTAAATAGTCCTCATGGTCAGAATGTTCTTATGGCAAATGGAAAAATGTGATATGTCAGATTTCTTATTACTAAGAAATTTATTTTGAAAATATTTTAAGTGTCTTCTCCCCATACTGTTTAACTTTGTGTTCTAGTGGAAGACCTTGGTACAATCAAATATCATTGTGGTGCATCTATATTTTTCACTTGGTTTCTTATTAACAACAACCAGAAATTTTTTAAACCTCAAAGCAAATCTTCAAAATGTAAACACTTTTCTCTGTACACCAATCCTTGGCCATCTCTGATCTGGCTCACTGATAGGTTGGCCAGCATATGATTTGGATCATTCTGTCCTGTGTAGATCAAGAAGTTCTTATATCATACCTTTTGGTTGTTTCCTAAGGAAAAAATGTAGACGAATGGTTATTATTTAGAGTTTATAACCCTGTTAGCACTTTGTATTAATGTCATTCTGCTGAAGATATTAAGAATTGGCCTGGATCTCAGAGGACTGAACTGCCTTAGCTTGATCTGCCTCCTAGCTTGCAAAAAATGACTTGTATTCAAAAGAAATTAAAATGTCAAAATCTAAATCCTAGACTTAAAAATTAATTTTAACCTATTTTAGAAAACAGTTTAATGATTATATGTCTTTGATCCCAATCCCCAGGGCAACCTTCAGTTTCGGTTAACTAGCATTGTGGTTACTTTGCTTTCTAGTCATTGTTTTATTCTGAAGTCAGAGCTATGGTTTTTCCAGTAGTCATGTATGGATGTGAGAGTTGAACTGTAAAGAAAGCTGAGCACTGAAGAATTGATGTTTTTGAACTGTGGTGTTGGAGAAGACTCTTGAGAATCCCTTGGACTGCAAGGAGATCCAACCAGTCAATCTTACAGGAAATCAGCCTGAATGTTCATTGGAAGGACTGATGCTGAAGCTGAAACTCCAGTATTTTGGCCACCTGATGCCAAGAACCAACTCATTGGAAAAGACCCTGATGCTGGGAAAGATTGAAGGTGGGAGGAGAAGGGGTTGACAGAGGATGAGTTGGTTGGATGGCATCACTAATGTGATAGACATGAGTTTGAGTAGGCTCCAGGAGTTGGTGATGGACAGGGAAGCCTGGCATGCTGTAGTCCATGGAGTCGCAAAGAGTGGGACACGACTGAGCGACTGAACTGAATGAATGGATTTGGATGATTATAAGGCTGGAAGTGCCATTGGCTGAGATTTGAAGGGCTATAGGTAGAGTGGTGTTATTGGGGAGGATGAGTTCAGCTTCGGATGTATTAAATTTAGATGTCTACTTGACATCCAAGTGGAAATACTGAGTAGGCAATTGCAATATGTAGTTTGGAGTTTGGGAAGGAAGTCAAAACTATAGTTACAAATTTGGGAGTCAGTATTGGGGTGGTATCTAAAAGCTGTTACACCCTCACAGTGGGCACAAATGGGGAAAAATATCTAGTCTAAGACTCAGGAAATGAGGGACAGGGAGAGGGTGACCTGAGGCAGCCACCAAGGTTAGGTGCATTTGGTAATGGGAGAATAGGTTGGGGAGTATAGTAGTCTAAAGTTCCTGGGCTGTGACAGTGAAAAGGTGAGGAAATATATAAAGCTTAGTATCCTTGGCAGTGTTTGCAAAGCTAAGAACCAGAAGGCTTTGGCCAGACTAAATTATTTGGCCATTTTTTAAGGGTAATGATAACTACTAATAAGGGGGAAAAAATTAAAATGGAATGGTGGGGGGAGTAAACAGCCAGTTCCCAAGGTTGTCTAGGTAAGTTTCTTGTATCCCTTTCTAGAAATGTTCTAAGCACTATCTGTATCTGTTTTTCAAAAAAAAACTGACTCACATTCTATAGTTCTATAACTTTTTTCCCTACATACTCAGTTTTGTGTATCTTTCTATATCCCAGAGATTAGCCACATTTCTTTTTAATGCCCATCATATGTATAGTTTCCCAAGTTGTGCATGTAGTCATAGGGTCCTAAGAACAGAGACCATAAAAATCAGATTCCTGGAATGGTAGTCATATCTTCAATCCCCTGAGGAGTGGCCTTTGCTATTGTATTTGAACAGTCAGGTTCATAATCTCATAATGTAGTTGAAATTGTTAACAGAAGTATTTTTCATTAAGCCAAAATCAGACTTTATGTAACTATGCAATGACAGTAGTGGTATATTGTGCTTTCTAGAAAACGTATAAACCTCCATAATAATGGTCAGTGTTTCTTGAACGCTTTGCCAAATGTTGTGCCAGGCAATTTCATTACATGTTTCTACTATATTTTAATATTTAGGAAAACCCTGAATTGAGAAAGATTCTTAGATAAAAAGTTAATATTTGGGACTCATGTTTAAGCAAAGTGTGCCCTAGATTTATAAGGATTTTCTTATTTGCAACAGCAATTATGCCTCTCATTAGTCATTTCCAAGGCTAAAAATCTTCCCCAGTTGTGTCAGCTGTTCTGTTAATATATATGATGGCAGTTTCAGGCCCATTCTCTCTGGATAAGCTTTACCTGGTCTGTGTGCCAGAAGCATGTTGGTTGCTTCCTTTCTGCCAAGAATTTTTAGGTGCTGAGTATTATAGGAAAAGATAAGGCTTAGTCAGTGAGAAGCAGAGGTTGGCCAGAATTGTTTTAAAAATGGAAAAGTTCAGCTGAACCTAATTTGGGGCTTTTCTTGAAAAAAAAAAAAAAAATAGATTTTTATTGCTCAGAGACAACCAATTGGAGCAAAATAGTAAGTGAAGCAGCTTTGAGCAGAATTGTCCAATTCACTGCAGTCCCCACCATTGCTTGGTTCCTTTTGTATCAGACCTGTTAGTTTTCTTCATTAAGGGCAAAAAGTGTATCTCACAGTTTCACAAAGTCTAATACAGTGCTTGTGGGCATTTAGGTTTATTGAATGAAGAACCAGTGCATTTCTGCACCAGGGTGCAGTGTTTTGAGGTACAAACAGATGGGCTGGTGTTGTTTCATTCAATTTCCTAAATGACCCTCTTCAGCTGCCGGGGAAGCCGGCTGCTCTGTAGACAAGATTTGATACTACCTGGTGAGTCAAGTCTGCCTGACACCCTCTGCTCAGGCCAGTGAGCCCAGTTCACAACCACCTCCAAGTCGCCGCCTCCAGGTTGTGCACAGAGGAGCCTCCATTACTGGTCCAGTGAGGGAGGCAGGTAAGGGACAAGAGCGGCTTTGACTGCTGACCTTCAGAGGGTCATGAACCGAGTCAGTTCAGCTTATTTGGTTTCTCTGTCATCTAAATTCCTATCCTAAGGCTTCTTTCCTGGATTCAGTCCCACAGGCTCCTAGCCTCATGGTGTGTAGTTCAGTTATGGTTGAATGCCAGCGTGGGATGGGTATAGACTGTGTCTCATTTGCCGCAAGGTATTGCGCAAGTTTCTTCTGGACCCTGGGTTTCCTTATAATGTAGGGATAAACCAGTTCCTACCCCATAGGGTAATTGTGTTGCCGTTTAGTTGCTAAGTCCTGTCCACCTCTTTTGTGACCCCGTGTACTGTAGCCTGCCAGGCTCTTCTGTCCATGGGATTTCCCAGACAATACTGGAGTGGGTTGCCATTTCCTACTCCATGGGATCTTCCCAACCCAGGGATCAAACCCGTGTCTCCTGCATTGACAGGTGGGTTCTTTGTCGCCAAACCACCAGGGAAGCCCAGGGTAATTGTGAGGGTTAAATAAAACAATGTAGAAGGGTGTTTCACACAGCCTGGCACCCACTAAGTGGAAGCTGCTGTTTGAGAGTGAAGACGTTCACTCCTTTGGCTTCAGGGAGTAGTGCTGGGAATGAAGCAGAGAGGAGAGAGCCTATCTGTTATCCCTGAGGCCAGCCTGGGAAAACTGCCGTTCCGTGGTGGAGTGAACCCAGAGCCAGGGGGCAAAGCCAGTATGGCAGTCCTGCCTCCTTCCCTGACAGCTGCCTGTGGGAGAGGGTGAGGAGGTCTCCAGCCCCCACCCTTCTCCAACATATAGCTGCTCTGGTCCTGCTCTCGTTGAACACAAGGGGAAGGGAAGGACCATGGCATCCCACTGTAACCAACACACGGACCGCCAGAGGCCCCGCAAGGAAGGCTGTGCAGCTGAGGTGATGCGGCTGGAGAGCACCATCAAACCACCTCTCCCTAGAGCCTGTGGCCTCTTCCTCCCATGGTCCCTGTTGGACCTCGTTTCTTCCTGCACTTTCACTTCTCAGTCTTGCCCCCTTGTTATTCCAAGTGGGCTCTGTGGACCAGCAGCATCAGCAGTGTCCTAGAGCTTGTTGAGTATGAAGAATCTTGGGCCTGCCCCAGACTTCTAAATCAGAACCTGCATTCCAACAAGACCTCCGGGGAGTCATTGCCTTGTCAGTGCCTGAGGACCACTGATCTGGGGTGTCCCGTGCCCCAGTCCATTCCCTCCCTTTAGGACTGGACCTCCTCTGGTAGTGCCAATAGTTAGGGATAGAGGGTACCCAGGAGGGTAGCCCCTCCTCCATCCACCATTATTCTCTAGCCAAACAGTAACCCCCAGGGTCTTGGGAAAGCTTCACAGAAGTGGTACAGAAAAAATGCAGGACAGCTTTGTGAAGATTCATTTTTGTGAGCAGTGAGAAATCGAAACAGAAAAATTCCCACAGATGGGGAAGGTCCATGGCAGGAGTGGAAGCACACTTTGGTGCTCTGAAGGCCAGGAAACGGGACAACATATACTTTATGACCTAATTAGAGACAGGATGTTTTGTCTTGATGTCTGGGGGAGGCTGACCTGGTGGTTAAGAAATTTACCCTGGGGAAAAAAAAGAATAAATAAACAAAATAAGAAATTTACCCTGAACACTGAGTTGCTGGCTTTCCTCCCTGTCTCCCTGGGTCTCTGATGCCTCCAGTCTTTTCATTGCTGTCACTAACTTGGAAAGAGCCAACTAGAAAATGCTCCAGTCTGGGAGATGAAAGTTCTTGGCCAAGATGCTAATCCTTCAAGAGGGTTTTCTCTTAGATTGATGTCCACTGAGTTTGCTCTGAGATCACCACCCACAGGACCACCATCCCCAAACAACTGAAAAGATGGCAGCAGCAAACTCACCATCACAGCCTAGGAGGGTTTATGGCCTGGCTAAGCTGAGACAATAACTCATCGTGGGTGGGAGGGATGACCTTGTGGAGCTGGTGGTTAGTTAGATCTCTCTGGACATAGTTCCCTGCTCCTGCCCCTGGACCATGATCTGAACATTTTAGCTGAGAGCTCTAAGTTTTTGCTTGTTGGGGATGTCAGAAAATGACAAGTATTTTCCCTATCTAATGGAGAGTGAAACCACAGTGAGACCAAAAGAGCCATGGAATGATGCTGGCACTAAGTCAAGCTCATTCTGAATACTGACTCAAGGTGGTATTCCATTGTGTTGCTCTCCCGGGTGTTTGCATCCTGCCTCCAAAAAGGAGCCAGGGAGTCTTCTCCTCGTTTCATCTCATTAATTGGCAATAAAGGAAGTTAACTCCTCAAAATACAGAGATATAGATTTTGCAATCTAGAAAAACAAGGCAGGCACAACGTCTGTGAAAGTCACATACAGTGTTAGCAGAGTGAAACCACATTTACTAAGTAAGTCTCAGGTCACCAAAACTTGAAACTTAAGAGTACTTTGGAGGCAAAATATGTCATTACTAAAACAACTCTAACGTTAGACCACAAGCTTTGAAAACAAATCTGTCATTTTTTTTTTTTTTTCTTGGCTGCACCATGTGACTTACAGGATCTTAGTTCCCCAACCAGAGATTGAACCTGGGCCACGGAAGTGAAAGCACTGAGTCTTAACCACTGGACCTCCAGGGAACTCTCAAGTCCACCTTGATACAATTAGGTCTTCCATGAGTCTTATTGGTTAGGGTTAACCTTCATTTTATCTCCAGACTTTGATTTAAATTTGCCTATTAATTCACCATGAATTCTAATTTTAAGTTTATCCATGAAATATTTGGGGACATCTACTATTAACAACCTAGATAGCATATTAAAAAGCAGAGACATTACTTTGCCAACAAAGGGCCGTCTGGTCAAGGTTATGGTTTTTCCAGTGGTCGTGTATGGATGTGAGAGTTGGACTGTGAAGAAAGCTGAGCACCGAAAAATCGATGCTTTTGAACTATGGTGTTGGAGAAGACTCTTGAGAGTCCCTTGGACTGCAAGGAGATCCAACTAGTCCATCCTAAAGGAGATTAGTCCTGGGTGTTCTGGGTGCTGGAGCTGAAACTCCAGTACTTTGGCCACCTGATGCAAAGAGCTGACTCATTGGAAAAGACACTGATGCTGGGATGGATTGGGGGCAGGAGGAGAAGGGGACGACAGAGGATGAGATGGTTGGATGGCATCACCGACTCGATGGACATGGGTTTGAGTAAACTCTGAGAGTTGGTGATACACAGGGAGGCCTGGCGTGCTGTGATTTGTGGGGTCGCAAAGAGTCAGACACGACTGAGTGACTGAACTGAACTGAATTGAACTATTAACATTTGCCTAGACAAACTAAGAATGTCCACTTCCTCCAGAAGTTTTCAGCTTACTGAGGGAGAAAGAGATCCATACCTGAACTGGCTAAATGCAATAAGTACTACTAATGAGTAATTTAGAAAATGTTTGCTCTTCTAAGTAGATCGGAGAAGAAAGGAGGCTCAACAGTCTCTGAAGAACGTCTGGCTGAGACAAGGCTCAAGGGCGGGTGGGAGGGAAATTTGGGCTGGTCCCAAACTGATGATGGGTACTGTGGTCTGGGTACCCAGGCTGAGCATTGGGAAAGCTGGGGATTAAGGTTGCCAGAGTGACACAGAACTAGGTTGTGACCAGCTAAGGAATGAGGAGCTATGACAATTTTCTTTTTAAATTTTGTTTTCTTTTTCTCAAAATTATCAGTGTATATATCTGACAAAGTTGTGTGGTCCCGTCAGGCTGGTCATGAAAATCAGTAGTCTTCTGCAAGGGAAGAGGAGCCCTTTTCCCTTGCTCCCCCCGAAACACTCACCTTCAGTTCTTCTAGCTTTAACTTTTTATATTGACTTCAATATCGCCACATGAAATATTTATATTACCATTTAACAGTGTTTCAGTATTAGGCCGAGTCAATTGATTTTCTCCAGTGGATACATACTTCCAGGCCCTCCATTTTCTCCATAAAATTATGTCACTGTGATCAGATCAATATTAAATGTTGACATTACCAAGAATATATACGCCCTATTTTACAGATAAGCCAGGACAGATATTTATGACTTTGGCTTTAAAAGGAAACAATTTTGAGCTTTTCATGGAATTAACCATCTTGTTTTGTTTGTTTGCATAATTTTCCATATCAGTTAGGTTCAGTTCAGTCACTCAGTCATGATTGCAAACTCTTTGCAAATCCAACTCTTTGCAAACCCATGGACTGCAGTACTCCAGGCCTCCCTGTCCATCACCAACTCCCGGAGCTTACTCAAACTCATGTCCATCATGATATCCATGGTGATGTCATCCAACCATCTCATCCTGTGTCGTCCCCTTCTCCTCCTGCCTTCAGTCTTGCCCAGCATCAGGGTCTTTTCCAGTGAGTCAGCTCTTTGTATCAGGTGGCCAAAGTATCAGAGTTTCAGCTTGAGAATAAATTCTTCCAATGAATATTCAGGACTGATTTCCTTTAGGATTGACTGATTGGAGTTCCTTGCAGTCCAAGGGACTCTTAAGAGTCTTCTCCAACACCACAGCTCAAAAACAACAATTCTTCGGTGCTCAGCTTTCTTTATAGTCCAACTCTCACATATATATATGACTACTGGAAAAACCATATCTCTGACTAGATGGACCTTTGTTGACAGAGTAATGTCTCTGCTTTTTAATATGTACTCTAGGTTAGTCATAACTTTTCTTCCAAGGAGCAAGCATCTTTTAATTTCATGGCTGCAGTCACCATCTGTAGTGATTTTGGAGCCCAAAAAAATAAAGTCTGACACTGTTTCCACTGTTTCCCCATCTATTTGCTGTGAAGTGATGGGACCAGATGCCATGATCTTAGTCTTCTGAAGTTGAGCTTTAAGCCAACTTTTTCACTCTCCTCTTTCACTTTCATCAAGAGGCGCTTTAGTTCTTCTTCGCTTTCTGCCATAACAGTGGTGTCATCTGCATATCTGAGGTTATTGATATTTCTCCCAGCAATCTTGATTCCAGCTTCTGCTTCATCCAGCCCAGCTTTTCTCATGATTTACTCTGCATAGATGTTAAATAAGCAGGGTGACAATATACAGCTTTGACATACTCCTCTCCCGATTTAGAACCAGTCTGTTGTTCCATGTCCAGTTCTAACTGTTGCTTCTCTTTTTTAAATTAATTTATTTTTTATTGGAGGATAATTGCTTTATAGAGTTTTGCTGTTTTCTGTCAAACCTCAGCATGAATCAGCCACCGGTATACATATATCCCCTCCCTTTTGAAAGTCCCTCCCATCTCCCTCCCCATCCCATCCCTCTAGGTTGATACAGAGCCCCTGTTTGAGTTTCTTGAGCCATATAGCAAATTCCCATTGGCTATCTATTTTACATATGGTAATATAAATTTCCATGTTACTCTTTCGTATATTTCACCCTCTCCTCCCCCTCCCCATGTTCATAAGTCTGTTCTCTATGTCTGTTTCTCCATGCTGCCCTCTAAATAAATTCTTCAGTACCATTTTTCTAGATTCCATATATATGTGTTAGAATATGGTATTTATCTTTCTCTTTCTGACTCACTTCACTCTGTATAATAGGTTCTAAGTTCATCCACCTCATCAAAACTGACTCAAATGCGTTCCTTTTAATGGCTGAGTAATATTCCATTGTGTATATATACCACACTTCTTTATCCATTCATCCATCGATGGACATCTAGGTTGCTTCCATGTCCTAGATATTGTAAATAGTGCTGCAATGACAATGGGATACATGTGTCTCTTTCAATTTTGGTTTCCTCAGGATATATGTCTAGGAGTGGGATTGCTGGGTCATCTGGTGGTTTTATTCCTAGTTTATTAAGGAATCTCCATACCGTCTTCCATAGTGGCTGTATCAATTTACATTCCCACCAAAGGTGCAAGAGTGTTCCTTTTTCTCCATACCCTTTCCAGCATTTATTGTCTGTAGACTTTTTGATGAGGGCCATTCTGACTGGTATGAGGTGATATCTCATTGTAGTTTTGATTTGCATTGCTCTATTAATGAGCGATGTTGAGCACCTTTTCATGTGTTTGTTAGCCTTCTGTATGTCTTCTTTGGAGAAATGTCTGTTTAGGTCTTTTTCCCACTTTTTGATTGGGTTGTTTGTTTTTCTGGTATTGAGTTGTATGAGCTGCCTTTATATTTTGGAAATTAATCCTTTGTCAGTTGTTTCATTTGCTATTATTTTCTCTCATTCTGAGGGTTGTCTTTTCACCTTGCTTATACTGTCCTTTGGTGTGCAAAAGGTTTTAAGTTTAATCAGGTCCCACTTGTTTATTTTTGTTTTTATTTCCATTACTCTAGGAGGTGGGTCATAGAGGATCTTGCTTTGATTTATATCATCGAGTGTTCTGCCTATGTTTTCCTCTAAGAGTTTTATAGTTTCTGGTCTTACATTTAGATCTTTAATCCATTTTGTGGATTAATCCTTACACAATCCATCTTTGTGTATGGTGTTAGGAAGTGCTCTAATTTCATTCTTTTACATGTAGATGTCCAGTTTCCCAGCACCATTTATTGAAGAGGCTGTCTTTGCCCTGTTGTATATTCTTGCCTCCTTTGTCAAAAATAAGGTACCCATAGGTACATGGGTTTATTTCTGGGCTTTCTATCTTGTTTCATCTGTCTGTGTTTCTGTTTTTGTGCCAGTACCATGCTGTCTTGATGACTGTAGCTTTGTAGTATAATCTGAAGTCAGGAAGCTTGATTCCTCCAGTTCCATTCTTCTTTCTCAAAACTGCTTTGGCTATTCAGGGTCTTTTTTGTTTCCATATGAATTGTGAAATTTTTTGTTCTAGTTCTGTGAAAAATGCCATTGGTAATTTGATAGAGATTGCATTAAATCTGTAGATTGCTTTTGGTAGTATAGTCATTTTCACAATATTGATTCTTCCTACCCAGGAACATGGAATATCATTTGGTCTGTTTATATCATCCTTGATTTCTTTCATTAGTGTCTTATAATTTTCTGTATACAGTTCTTTTGTCTCCTTAGGTAAGTTTCTTCCTAGATATTTAATTCTTTTTGTTGCAGTGGTGAATAGGATTGATTCCTTAATTGCTCTTTCTGATTTTTTATTGTTAGTATATAGAAATGCAAGTGATTTCTGTGTACTGATGTTGTATCCTGCAGCTTTGCTAAATTCACTGATTAGCTCTAGTAATTTTCTGATAACTATCTTTAGGGTTTTCTATGTACAGTATCATGTCATCTGCAAACAGTGAGAGCTTTACTTCTTCCTTTCCTTTTATTTCTTTTTCTTCTCTGATTGCTGTCTCTAGGACTTCCAGAACTATGTTGAATAATAGTGGTGAAAGTGAACACCCTTGTCTTGTTCCTGATCTTAGGGAGAATGCTTTCAGTTTTTCACCATTGAGAATAATATTTGCTGTAGGCTTATCATATATGGCCTTTACCATGTTGAGGTAGGTACCTTCTATGCCCATTTTTTGAAAAGTTTTAATCATAAATAGGTGCTGAATTTTGTCAAAGGCTTTTTTGCATCTATTGAGATGATCATATGGTTTTAATCTTTCAATTTGTTAATATAGTGTATCACATTGACTGATTTCTGTGTATTGAAGAATCCTTCCATCCCTCAAATAAACCCAACTTGATCATGGTGTATAAACTTTTTGATATGTTGCTAAATTCTGTTTGCTAAAATTTTGTTGAGGATTTTTGCATCTATGTTCATCAGTGATATTGACCTGTAGTTTTCTTCTTTTGTGTTTTCTTTGTCTGGTTTTTGTATCAGGGTGATGATGGCCTCATAGAATGAGTTTGTAAGTGTTCCTTCTTCTGCAATTGTTTGAAAGAGTTTTAGAAGGATAGGCATTAGCTCTTCTCTAAATGTTTGATAGAATTCTCCTGTGAAGCCATCTGGCCCTGGGCTTTTGTTTTTTGGGAGATTTTGATCATAGCTTCAATTTCAGTGCTTGTAATTGGGTTGTTCATAATTTCTATTTCTTCCTGCTCAGACTTGGAAGATTGAACTTTTCTAAGAATCTGTCCATTTATTCCAGGTTATCTATTTTATTGCCATATAGTGTTCATAATAACCTTTTATAACCCTTTGTATTTCTGCATTGTCTATTCTCCATGTATTGGAGAATACATGTATTCTCCAATGTATTTCTCCATATACATTTCTACTTTTGTTGATTTGATTCTTCTCTCTTTTTTTCTTGATGAGTCTGGCTAAGGGTTTGTCAATTTTGTTTATCTTCTCAAAGAACCAGCTTTTAGTTTTATTAATCTTTACTATTGTTTCTTTCATTTCTTTTTCATTTATTTCTGCTCAGATCTTTATGATTTCTTTCCTTCTACTAATTTTGGGGTTTTTTTCTTCTTCTTCCAGTTGCTTTAGGTGTAAAGTTAGGTTGTCTATTTGATGTTTTTCTTGTTTCTTGAGGTAGGATTGTATTGCTATAAACTTCCCTCTTAGAACTGCTTTTGCTGTATCCCATAGGTTTTGAGTTGTCATGTTTTCATTGTCATTTGTTTTTAGAAATTGTTTGATTTCCCTTTTGGTTTCTTCAGTAACCTGTTGGTTATTTAGAAATGTGTTGTTTAATCTCCATGTGTTTGTGTTTCTTACAGTTTTTTTTTTTTTTCTTGTAATTGATATCAAGTCTCATAGCATTGTGGCTGGAGAAGATGCTTGATATGATTTCAATTTTCTTAAATTTACTGAGGTTTGATTTGTGACCCAAGATTTGGTCTATCCTGGAGAATATTCCCTGTGCACCTGAGAAGAAGGTATATTCTTCTGCATTTGGATGGAATGTCCTGAAGATTTCAATGAGATCCATCTCATCCAATGTATCATTTAAGACTTGTGTTTCCTTATTTTCTGTTTTGATCTGTCCATCGGTGTGAGTGGGGTGTTAGAGTATCCTACTATTATTGAGTTACTGTGAGTTTCTCCTTTTATGTCTGTTAGTGTTTGTCTTATGTATTGAGGTGCTCCTTTGTTGGGTGCATAGATATTTATAATTGTTATGTCTTCCTCTTGGATTGATCCTTTGATAATTATGTAGTGTCTTCCTTGTCTCTTGTAATCTTCTTTATTTTAAGGTCTATTTTGTCTGATATGAGGATTGCTACTCCAGCTTTTTTTTTTGCCTCCCATTTGCATGGAATATATTTTTGCATCCTCTCACTTTCAGTCTATATCTTGAGGTCTGAAGTGGGTTTCTTGTAGACAGCATATATATGGGTCTTGTTTTTGTATCCATTCAGCCAATCTGTGACTATACGAAAGCCTTTGTGTGGATCACAATAAACTGTGGAAAATTCTGAAAGAGATGGGAATACCAGACCACCTGACCTGCCTCTTGAGAAACCTATATGTAGGTCAGGAAGCAACAGTTAGAACTGGACATGGAACAACAGACTGGTTCCAAATAGGAAAAGGAATACGTTAAGGCTGTATATTATCACCCTGTTTATTTAATTTATATGCAGAGTATATCATGAGAAACTCTGGGCTGGAAGAAGCACAAGCTGGAATCAAGATTGCTGGGAGAAATATCAATAACCTCAGATATGCAGATGACACTTATGGCAGAAAGCAAAGAAGAACTAAAAGGCCTCTTGATGAAAGTGAAAGAGGAGAGTGAAAAAGTTGGCTTAAAGCTCAACATTCAGAAAACTAAGATCATGGCATCTGTTCCCATCACTTCATGGCAAATAGATGGCGAAACAGTGGAAACACTGTCAGACTTTATTTTGGGGGGCTCCAAAATCACTGCAGATGGTGATTGCAGCCATGAAATTAAAAGACTCCTACTCCTTGGAAGGAAAGTGATGACCAACCTAGATAGCACATTAAATAGCAGAGACATTACTTTGCCAACAAAGGTCCGTCTAGTCAAGGTTATGGTTTTTCCAGTGGTCATGTATGGAGGTGAGAGTTGGACTGTGAAGAAAGCTGAGTGCCAAAAAATTGATGCTTTTGAACTGTGGTGTTGGAGAAGACTCTTGAGAGTCCCTTGGACTGCAAGGAGATCCAACCAGTCCATCCTAAAGGAGATCAGTCCTGGGTGTACACTGGAAGGACTGATGCTGAAGCTGAAACTCTAATACCTTGGCCATGGGAAGTATTGACTCATTGGAAAAGACCCTGATGCTGGGAGGGATTGGGGGCAGGAGGAGAAGGGGTTGACAGAGGATGAGGTGGTTGGATGGCATCACTGACTCGATGGACATGTGTTTGAGTAAACTCCGGGAGTTTGTGATGGAC
Source organism: Cervus canadensis (assembly GCF_019320065.1). Classification (NCBI taxonomy): domain Eukaryota; kingdom Metazoa; phylum Chordata; class Mammalia; order Artiodactyla; family Cervidae; genus Cervus; species Cervus canadensis. The sequence goes on along the minus strand of NC_057395.1, from coordinate 48,953,318 downwards.
AGGGAGGCCTGGTGTGCTGCGATTCATGGGGTCGCAAAGAGTCGGACACGACTGAGCGACTGAACTGAACTGAGCCAATCTGTGTCTTTTGGCTCGAGCATTTAATCTATTTACATTTAAAGTAATTATTGATCTATATGTTCCTATTGCCCTTTCTAATTGTTTGGGGTTGATTTTTTAGATCTTTTTTCTTCTGTTGTATTTCTTGACTATAGAAGTCCATTTAACATTTGTTGTAAAGGTGGTTTGGTGGTACCGCATTCTCTTAACTTTTGCTTGTCTGAAACGCTTTTTATTTCTCCATCAATTTTGAATGAGATCCTTGCTGCATACAGTAATCTTGGCTGTAGATTTTCCCCTTTCAGTACTTTAAATATCGCCGTCAGGATGGCCGAGCGGTCTAAGTCGCTGCGTTCAGTACTTTAAATATATCCTGCCATTCCCTTCTAGCCTGCAGACTTTCTGCTGAAGGGTCAGCTGTTAAGAGCATGGCATTTCCCTTGTATGTTACTTGTTGCTTCTCCCTTGCTGATTTTAATATTCTTTCCTAGTGTTTAGTCTTTGTTAGTTTAATTAGTATGTGTCTTGGTGTGTTTCTCCTTGGGTTTACTCTGTATGGGACTCTGTGCCTCTTGGACTTGATTGGCTATTTCCTTTTCCATGATGGGGTAATTTTCAACTATAATCTCTTCAAAAATTTTCTCATACCCTTTCTTTTTCTCTTCTTCTTCTGGGACCCCTATAATTCAAATGTTGGTACATTTGATATGGTCCCAGAGGTCTCTGAGACCGTCCTCAGCTCTTTTCATTTTTCTTACTTTATTCTGCTCTTCACAACTTATTTCCACCATTTTACCTTCCAGCTCACTGATTCATTCTTCTGTTTCAGATATTCTGCTACTAATTCCTTCTAGGGTATTTTTAATTTCAGTAATCGTGTTGTTTGTCTCTGTATGTTTATTCTTTAATTCCTCTAAGTCTTAGTTTATTGATTCTGGCATTTTCTCCATTTTGTTTTCAGGGTTTTGATCATCTTTACTATCATTATTATGAATTCTTTCTCAGGTAATTTTCCTATTTCCTCTTCATTTATTTGGACTTCTGTGTTTCTAGTTTGTTCCTTCATTTGTGCAGTATTTCTCTGCCTTTTCATTTTTTTTTTTTTTTTTAACTTATTTTGTTTGAGGTCTCCTTTTCCCAGACTTCAAGGAAAGTTGAATTGTTTCCTTGAAGAAGGTTGAATTCTTTCTTCCTTTTGGTTTCTGCCCTCCTAAGGTTCATCCAGTAGTTTGTGTAAGCTTCATATAGGGTGAGATTTGTGGTGATTTTTTGTTTATTTGTTTGTTTTTCCTCTGATGGGAAAGGCTGAGTGAGGTGGTTATCCTGTCTGCTGGTGATTTGTATTTTGTTTTGTTTGATTTTTAGATGAGGCATCCTGCATAGGGTGCTATTGATGGTTGGGTGATGTATTCATGTGGTTTCCTTTGTGTGAGTTCTCACTATTTGAT